>NW_025317809.1:0-28007 GCF_018873765.1 Telopea speciosissima
TTTTTGGATTTTGGACATTCTAAAAAGTGTCCTTATCTCTTGTTAGACGTGTGGATGCGATGTCGAGGGTCGTAACCTTCGAATAGATACCTATTTTGACTTATGTTCATTTTCGGTTTAAACCAGACCGAGTGGGTTGTTTGGGGGCATTTTTGCACTTTTTTGGGTTTGGGTTGTTCTAAAAAGTGTCCTTATCTCTTATTAGACGTGTAGATGCGATATTGAGGGTGGTGACCTTGGAATCGATTCCTATTTCGACATATATTCATTTTCGATTCAAACAAGACCGAGTGGGTTGTTTGGGGTAATTTTGGGGCATTTCTGTACTTTTTTGGGTTTGGGATGTTCGTATCGATACCAATTTTTATAAATGTTCATTTTCGATTTAAACCAGACTGGGTGGATCGTTTGGGGTTGTTTGGGGGCATTTTTGTACTTTTCTGGGTTTGGGATGTTCTAAAATGTGTCCGCATCGCTTATTAGATGTGTGGATGCGATGTTGAGGGTCGTGACCTTCAAATTGATACCTATTTCGACATATGTTCAGTTTCGATTTAAATCAGACTGGGTGGGTCGTTTTGGGTTATTTGGGGGTAGTTGTGTCCTTTTTTGGGTTTGGGATGTTCTAAAAAGTGTCATTCTCTCTTCTAGATGTGTGGATATGAAGTTGAGGATCGTGACCTTCGTATCGATACCAATTTGGACAAATGTTCATTTTCGATTTAAACAAGATCGAGTGAGTTGTTTGGGGTTATTTGGGGGCATTTCTATACTTTTTTGGGTTTGGAATGTTCTAAAATATGTCCTCATCTCAAATTACACGTGTGGATATGAAGTTGAGGGTCGTGACCTTCGTATCGATACCAATTTAGTCAAATGTTCATTTTTGGTTTAAACCAGATTGGGTCGGTCGTTTGGGGTTATTTGGGGGCATTTCTGTACTTTTTTGGGTTTGGGATGCTCTAAAAAGATTCCTTATCACATTTTAGATGTGTGGATGCGATGTCAAGGGTCGTAACCTTCGAATCGATACCTATTTCGACTTATGTTCATTTGCGAGTTAAACCAGACAGGGTGGGTCGTTTGGGGTTGTTTGGGGGCATTTCTGTACTTTTTTGGGTTTGGGATGTTCTAAAATGTGTCCATATCTCTTATTACAGGTGTGGATATGAAGTTGAGGGTCGTAACCTTCATATCGATACCAATTTGGGCAAATGTTCATTTTCGGTTTAAACAAGACTGAGTGGGTCGTTTGGTGTTATTTGTGGGCATTTCTATACTTTTTTGGGTTTGGGATGTTCTAAAAAGTTTCCTTATCACTTATTAGACGTGTGGATGCGATGTCAAGGGTCGTAACCTTCGAATCGAAACCTTTTTTGACTTATGTTCATTTGCGATTTAAACCAGACAGGTTGGGTCGTTTGGGGTTGTTTGGGGGCAATTAGGTACTTTTTTTAGGTTAGGGATGTTCTAAAATGTGTCCTTATCTCTGATTACAGGTGTGGATATGAAGTTGAGGGTCGTGACCATCGTATCGAAATCAATTTGGACAAATGTTCATTTTCGATTTAAACAAGACCGAGTGGGTCATTTGGGGTTATTTGGGGGCATTTCTATACTTTTTTGGGTTTGGGATGTTCTGAAATTTGTGCTCATCTCTTATTAGCTATGTGGATGCGATGTTGGGGGTCGTGACCTTCGAATTGATACCTATTTCGACATATGCTCATTTTCGATATAGACCAGACCGGGCGGGTCGTTTGGGGTTATTTGGGGGCACTTCTATAGTTTTTTGGGTTTTGGATGTTCTAAAAAGAGTTCTTATATCTTATTGGACGTGTGGAAGCGATGTTGAGTGTCAGGACCTTCGAATCGATACCTATTTCGACATATGTTCATTTTCGGTTTAAACCAAACTGGGTGGGTCGTTTGGGGTTATTTGGGAGCATTTCGATACTTTTTTGGGTTTGGGATGTTCTAAAATGTGTCATTATCTCTTATTAGATGTGTGTATGCAATCTTGAGGCTCGTGACCTTCGAATCGATACCTATTTTGGCATTTGTTCATTTTTTGTTCGAATCAAATCGGGTGGGTCGTTTGGTGCTATTTGGTGGCATATCTATATTTTTTTAGGTTTGGGATGTTCTAAAAAGTATCCTTATCTCTCATAAGAAGTATGGATGCGATGTCAAGGGTCGTAACCTTCGTATCGATACCTATTTCGACTTATGTTCATTTGCGATTTAAACCAGACAGGGTGGGTCCTTTGGGGTTGTTTGGGGGCATTTTTGCATTTTTTTGGGTTTGGGATGTTCTAACAATTGTCCTTATCTCTTATTAGGCGTGTGGATGCAATGTTGAGGGTCTGACCTTCGAATCGATACCTATTTCGACATATGTTCATTTTCGATTTAATTAAGACCGAGTGGGTCGTTTGGGGTTATTTGGGGGCATTTCTATACTTTTTTGGGTTTGGGATGTTCTAAAATGTGTCGTTATCTCTTATTACACGTGTGGATATGAAGTTGAGGGTCGTGACCTTCGTATCGATACCCATTTCGACAAATGTTCATTTTCGGTTTAAACCAGACCGGGTGGGTCGTTTTGGGTTATTTGGGGCATTTGTGTACTTTTTTGGGTTTGGGATGTTGTAAAAAGTGTTCTTATCTCTTATTAGACGTGTGGATGCGATGTTGAAGGTCGTGACCTTCGAATCGATACCTATTTTGACATATGTTCATTTTCGGTTTAAATTAAACTGGGTGGGTCTTTTGGGGTTATTTAGGGGCATTTCTATAGTTTTTTGGATTTTGGACATTCTAAAAAGTGTCCTCATCTCTTCTTAGACGTGTGGATGCGATGTCGAGGGTTGTAACCTTCGAATAGACACCTATTTTGACTTATGTTCATCTTCGATTTAAACAAGACTGAGTGGGTCGTTTGGGGTTATTTGGGGGCATTTCTGTGCTTTTTTAGGTTTGGGATATTCTAAAATGTGTCCTTATCTCTTATTGCACGTGTGGCTATGAAGTTGAGTGTCGTGACCTTCGGATCGATACCAGTTTGGATAAATGTTTATTTTCAGTTTAAACCAGACCGGGTGGGTCGTTAGGGGTTGTTTTGGGGGCATTGCTGCACTTTTTTGGGTTTGGGATGTTCTAAATTGTGTCCTTATCTCTTATTACAAGTGGGGATATGAAGTTGAGGGTCGTGACGTTCGTATCGATACCAATTTTGATAAATATTCATTTTCGATTTAAACCAGATCGGGTGGGTCGCTTGGGGTTATTTGGGGGTATTTCTGTACTTTTCTGGGTTTGGGATGTTCTAAAATGTGTCCGCATCGCTTATTAGATGTGTGGATGCGATGTTGAGGGTTGTGACCTTCGAATTGATACCTATTTCGACATATGTTCATTTTTGATTTAAATCAGACCGGGTGGGTCGTTTTGGGTTATTTGGGGTCATTTGTGTCCTTTTTTGGGTTTGGGATGTTCTAAAAAGTGTTCTTGTCTCTTATTGGACGTGTGGAAGCAATGTTGAGGGTCGTGACCTTCGAATCGATACCTATTTCGACATATGTTCATTTTCGATTTAAACCAAACTGGGTGGGTCGTTTGGGGTTATTTGGGAGCATTTCGATACTTTTTTGGGTTTGGGATGTTCTAAAATGTGTCATTATCTCTTATTAGATGTGTGTATGCGATCTTGAGGCTCGTGACCTTCGAATCGATACCTATTTTGGCATTTGTTCATTTTTTGTTCGAATCAAATCGGGTGGGTCGTTTGGTACTATTTGGTGGCATTTCTATATTTTTTTGGGTTTGGGATGTTCTAAAATAGTGTCCTTATCTCTCATTAGAAGTATGGATGCGATGTCAAGGGTCGTAACCTTCGAATCGATACCTATTTTGACTTATGTTCATTTGGGAGTTAAACCAGACAGGGTGGGTCGTTTGGGGTTGCTTGGGGGCATTTCTGTACTTTTTTGGGTTTGGGATGTTCTAAAATGTGTCCATATCTCTTATTACAGGTGTGGATATGAAGTTGAGGGTCGTGACCTTTGTATCGATACCAATTTGGACAAATGTTCGTTTTCGGTTTAAACAAGACAGGATGGGTCGTTTGGGGTTATTTGGGGGCATTTGTGTCCTATTTTGGCTTTGGGATGTTCTAAAAAGTGTCATTCTCTCTTCATAGACGTGTGGATATGAAGTTGAGTATCGTGACCTTCGTATCGATATCAATTTGGACAAATGTTCATTTTCGGTTTAAACAAGACCGAGTGGGTCGTTTTGGGTTATTTGGGGGCATTTTTGTACTTTTTTGCGATTGGGATATTCTAAAATGTGTCCTTATCTCTTCTTAGACGTGTGGATGTGACGTCGAGGGTCGTAACCATTGAATTGATACCTATTTCGACTTATGTTCATTTGCTGTTTAAGCCAGACCGGGTGGTTCTTTTGGGGTTATTTGGGGGCATTTCTATACTTTTTTGAGTTTGGGCTGTTCTAAAATGTGTCCTTATCTCTTATTACACTTGTGGATATGAGGTTGAAGGTCGTGACCTTCGTATTGATACCAATTTAGACAAATATTCATTTTCGGTTTCAACGAGACTGGGTGGGTCGTTTGGGGTTATTTGGGGGCATTTCTATACTTTTTTGGGTTTGGGATGTTCTAAAAAGTGTTCTCATCTCTCATTAGACGTGAGGATGCAATGTTGAAGGTCATGTGTGGATACGAAGTTGTGGGTCGTGACCTTTGTATCGATACCAATTTCGGCAAATGTTCATTTTCGATTTAAACTAGATCGGGTGGGTCGTTTGGGGTTATTTGGCGGCATTTTTGTACTTTTTTGGGTTTGGGATGTTCTAAAATGTGTCCTCATCTCTTATTAGATGTGTGGATGCAATGTTGAGGGTCGTGACCTTCGAATCGATACCTATTTCGACATATGTTCATTTTCAGTTTAAACCAGATCGGGTGGGTCGTTTGTGATTATTTGGGGGCATTTCTATAGTTTTTTGGGTTTTGCACATTCAAAAAAGCGTCGTTATCTCTTCTTAGACGTGTGGATGCGATGTCGACGGTCGTAACCTTCGAATCGATACCTATTTTGACTTATGTTCATTTACGGTTTAAACCAGACTGGGTGGGTCGTTTGGGGTTGTTTGGGGGCATTTCTGTACTTTTTTGGGTTTGGGATGTTCTAACAGGTGTCCTTATATCTTATTAGATGTGTGGATGCGATGTTGAGGGTTGTGACCGTGGAATCGATACCTATTTCGACATATGTTCATTTTCGATTTAAACCAGACCGAGTGGGTCGTTTGGGGTTATTTGGAGGCATTTCTGTAGTTTTTTGGGTTTTGGACGTTGTAAAAAGTGTCCTTATCTCTTCATGGACGTGTGGATACGAAGTTGAGGGTCGTGACCTTCGTATCGATACCTATTTCGACTTATGTTAATTTACGATTTAAACCAGACCGGGTTGGTCATTTGGGGTTGTTTGGGGGCATTTCTATACTTTTTTGGGTTTGGGATATTCTAAAATGTGTCCCTATCATTTATTACACGTGTGGATATGAAGTTGAGGGTCGTGACCTTCATATCGATACCAATTTCGATAAATTTTGATTTTCGGTTTAAACCACACAGGGTGGGTCGTTTGGAGTTATTTGGGGGTATTTCTATACTTTTATGGGTGTGGGATGTTCTAAAAAGTGTCCTTATCTTATATTAGACATGTGGATGCGATGTTGAGGGTTACGACCATCAAATTGATACCTATTTCGACCTATGTTCATTTTCGGTATAAACCAAACCGGGTGGGTCGTTTGGGTTATTTGGGGGCATTTCTGTACATTTTTGGGTTTGGGATGTTCTAAATTGTGTCCTTATCTCCTATTACAGGTTTGGTTATGAAGTTGAGGGTCGTGACCTTCGTATCGATACCAATTTCGACGAATGTTCATTTTTGGTTTAAACCAGATCGGGTGGGTCATTTGGGGTTATTTCGGGGTATTTCGGTACTTTTTTGGATATGGGATGTTCTAAAATGTGTCCTTATCTCTTATTACAGGTGTGGATATGAAGTTGAGGGTCGTGACCTTCGTATCGATACCAATTTCGACGAATGTTCATTTTTTATTTATACTAGATCGGGTGGGTCGTTTGGGGTTATTTGGGGGCATTTTTGTACTTTTTTGGGTTTGGGATGTTCTAAGATGTGTCCTCATCTCTTATTAGATGTGTAGATGCGATGTTGAGGGTCGTGACCATCGAATTGATACCTATTTCGACATATGTTCATTTTTGGTTTAAACTAGATCGGGTGGGTCATTTGTGGTTATTTGGGGGCAATTCGGTAGTTTTTTGGGTTTTGGACGTTCTAAAAAGTGTCCTTATCTTTTCTTAGATGTGTGGATGCGATGTCGAGGGTCGTAACCTTTGAATCGATACCTATTTCGACTTATGTTCATTTGCGGTTTAAACCAGACAGGGTGGGTCATTCGGTGTTGTTTGGGGCCATTTCTGTACTTTTTTGGGTTTGGGATGTTCTAAAAAGTGTCCTTGTCTCTTATTAGACGTGTGGATGCGATGTTGAGGGTCATGACCTTGGAATCGATACCTATTTCGACATATATTCATTTTCGGTTTAAACAAGACCGAGTGGGTTGTTTGGGGTTATTCGGACGCACTTCTGTACTTTTTTGGGTTTGGGATATTGTAAAATGTGTCCTTTTCTATTATTACACGCGTGGATATGAAGTTGAGGGTCGTGACTTTCGTATCGATACCAATTTAGACAAATGTTCATTTTTGGTTTAAACCAGACCGGGTGGGTCGTTTGGGGTTATTTTGGGGCATTTCTGTACTTTTATGGGTTTGGCGTGTTCTAAAATGTGTCCATTATTACATGTGTGGATATGAAGTTGAGGGTCGTGACCTTCATATCGATACCAATTTCAGCAAATGTTCATTTTCGGTTTAACCTAGACTGGGTGGGTCGTTTGGGGTTATTTGGGGGCATTTTTGTACTATTTGGGATTTGGGATGTTATAAAATGTGTCCTCATCTCTTATTAGATGTGAAGATGCAATGTTGAGGGTCGTGACGTTCGAATTGATACCTATTTTGACATATGTTCATTTTCGGTTTAAACCAGACCGAGTGGGTCGTTTGTGGTTATTTGGGGGCATTTCTGTAGTTTTTTAGGTTTTGGACATTCTAAAAAATGTCCTTATCTCTACTTAGACATGTGGATACGATGTCGAGGGTCGTAACCTGCGAATCGATATCTATTTCGACTTATGTTCATTTGCTGTTTAAACCAGACCGAGTGGATCGTTTGGGGTTGTTTGGGGGCATTTCTGTACTTTTTTGGGTTTGGGATGTTCTAAAAAGTGTCCTTATCTCTTATTAGACGTGTGGATGCGATGTTGAGGGTCATGACCTTGGAATCGATACCTATTTCGACATATATTCATTTTCGGTTTAAACAAGACCGAGTGGGTTGTTTGGGGTTATTCGGAGGCACTTTTGTACTTTTTTGGGTTTGGGATATTGTAAAATGTGTCCTTTTCTGTTATTACATGCGTGGATATGAAGTTGAGGGTCGTGACTTTCGTATCGATACCAATTTAGATAAATGTTCATTTTTGGTTTAAACCAGACCGGGTGGGTCGTTTGGGGTTATTTTGGGGCATTTCTGTACTTTTATGGGTTTGGCATGTTCTAAAATGTGTCCATTATTACATGTGTGGATATGAAGTTGAGGGTCGTGACCTTCATATCGATACCAATTTCAGCAAATGTTCATTTTCGGTTTAACCTAGACTGGGTGGGTCGTTTGGGGTTATTTGGGGGCATTTTTGTACTGTTTGGGATTTGGGATGTTATAAAATGTGTCCTCATCTCTTATTAGATGTGAAGATGCGATGTTGAGGGTCGTGACGTTCGAATTGATACCTATTTTGACATATGTTCATTTTCGGTATAAACCAGACCGAGTGGGTCGTTTGTGGTTATTTGGGGGCATTTCTGTAGGTTTTTAGGTTTTGGACATTCTAAAAAATGTCCTTATCTCTACTTAGACATGTGGATGCGATGTCGAGGGTCGTAACCTGCGAATCGATATCTATTTCGACTTATGTTCATTTGTGGTTTAAACCAGACCGAGTGGATCGTTTGGGGTTGTTTGGGGGAATTTCTGTACTTTTTTGGGTTTAGGATGTTCTAAAAAGTGTCCTTATCTCTTATTAGACGTGTGGATGAGATGTTGAGTGTCGTGACCTTGGAATCGAAACCAATTTTGACATATGTTCATTTTTGGATTAAACAAGACCGAGTGGGTCGTTTGGGGTTATTTGGGGGCATTTCTATACATTTATGGGTTTGGGATGTTCTAAAATATGTCTTTATCTATTATTACATGTGTGGATATGAAGTTGAGGATCGTGACCTTCGTATCGATACCAAGTTAGACAAATGTTCATTTTCAGTTTAAACTAGATCGGGTGGGTCGTTTGGGGTTATTTGGGGGCATTTCTGTACTTTTATGGGTTCGGGATGCTCTAAAATGTGTCCTTATCTCTTATTGCACGTGTGGATATGAAGTTGAGGGGCATGCCCTTCGTATCCATGCCGGTATATATTCGACAAATGTTCATTTTTGGTTTAAACCAGATCGGGTGGTTGGTTTAGGGTTATTTGGGGCATTTCTCTACTTTTTGTGGTTTGGGATGTTCTAAAAAGTATCCCTATCTCTTATTAGACGTTGAGGGTCGTGACATTCGAATCGATACCTATTTTGACCTATGTTCATTTTTTATTTAAACCAGACCGGGTGGCTCGTTTGGGGTTATTTGGGGGCATTTCTATACTTTTTTGGGTTTGGGATGTTCTAAAAAGTGTCCCTATCTCTTATTAGACGTGTGGATGCGATGTCAAGGGTCGTAAACTTCGAATCGATACCTATTTCAACTTATGTTCATTTTTGGTTTATGCAAGACCGAGTGGGCCGTTTGGGGGTATTTGGGGGCATTTCCATACTTTTTTGGCTTTGGGATGTTCTAAAATGTGTCCTTATCTCTTATTACATGTGTGGTTATGAAGTTGAGGGTCATGACCTTCGCATCGATACTAATTTCAATAAACGTTCATTTTTGGGTTAAACCAGACCGGGTGGGTCGTGACCTTCGTATCAATACTAATTTCGATGAATGTTCATTTTCGGTTTAAACCAGATCGGGTGGGTCGTTTCGGGTTATTTGGGGGCATTTCTGTACTTTTTTGGGTTTGGGATGTTCTAAATGTGTCCTTATCTCTTATTACAGGTGTGGATATGAAGTTGAGGGTCGTGAACTTCGTATCGATACCAATGTCGACGAATGTTCATTTTCGGTTTAAACTAGATCGGGTGGGTTGTTTGGGGTTATTTGGGGCATTATTGTACTTTTTTGAGTTTTTGATATCTCTTATTACACGTGTGGATATGAAGTTGAGGCTCGTGACCTTCGTATCGATACCAATTTCGGCAAATGTTCATTTTCAGTTTAAACCAAACCGGGTGGGTCATTCGGGGTTATTTGGGGGCATTTTTGTACTTTTTTGGGTTTGGGATGTTCTAAAATGTGTCCTCATCTCTTATTAGTTGTGTGGATGCGATGTTGAGGGTCGTGACCTTCGAACTGATACCTATTTCGGCATATGTTCATTTTTCGGTTTAAACCAAACCGGGGGGGTCGTTTGGGGTTATTTGGGGGCATTTCTATACTTTTTTGGGTTTGGGATGTTCTAAAATGTGTCATTATCTCTTATTACATGTGTGGCTATGAAGTTGAGGGTCGTGACCTTCGTATCAATACCAATTTCGGCAAATGTTCATTTTCGATTTAAACCAGACCGGGAGGGTCATTTGGGGTTATTTTGGGGGCATTTCTCCACTTTTTTGGGTTTGGAAAGTTCCAAAATATGTCCTTATCGCTTATTAGACGTATGGATGCGATGTCAAGGGTCGTAACCTTCGAATCGATACCTATTTTGACTTATGTTCATTTGCAGTTTAAACCAAACAAGGTGGGTCGTTTGGGGTTATTTGGGAGCATTTCTGTACTTTTTTGGGTTTGGGATGTTCTAAAAATTGTCCTTATCTCCTATTAGACATATGGATGCGATGTTGAGGGTCGTGACCTTCCAATCGATACCTATTTTGACATATGTTCATTTTCGGTTTAAACAAGACCGGGTGGGTCGTTTGGGGTTGTTTGGGGGCATTTCTGTACTTTTTGGGGTTTGGGATTTTCTAAAAAGTGTCCTTATCGCTTATTAGATGTGTGGATACGACGCTGAGGGTCGTGACCTTGGAATCGATACTTATTTTGACATATGTTCATTTTCGATTTAAACAAGATCGAGTGGGTCGTTTGGGGTTATTTGGGGGCATTTTTATACTTTTTTGGGTTTGGGATGTTCTAAAATGTGTCCTTATCTCTTGTTACAGGTGTGGATATGAAGTTGAGGATCGTGACCTTCGTACCGATTGTAATTTCAACGAATGTTCATTTTCGGTTTAAACCAGACCGGGTGGGTCGTTTGGGGTTATTTGGGGGCATTTCAGTACTTTTTTGGGTTTGGGATGTTCTCAAAAGTGTCCTTATCTCTTATTAGATGTGTGGATGCGATGTTGAGGGTCGTGACGTTCGAATCGATACCTATTTCGATATATGTTCATTTTCAGTTTAAACCAAACTGGGTGGGTCGTTTGGGGTTATTTGGGGCATTTCTGTACTTTTTTGGGTTTGGGATGTTCTAAAAAATGTCCTTATCTCTTATTAGATGTGTGGATGCATTGTTGAGGGTCGTGACCTTCCAATCGATACCTATTTCGACATAAGTTCATTTTCGGTTTAAACAAGACCGCGTGGGTCGTTTGGGGATACTTGGGGGCATTTCTACACTTTTTTGGGTTTGAGATGTTCTAAAATGTGTCCTTACCTCTTATTACACGTGTGGATATAAAGTTGAGGGTCGTGACCTTTGTATCGATACCAATTTAGATAAATGTTCATTTTTGGTTTAAACCAGACCGGGTGGGTCGTTTGGGGTTATTTTGGGGCATTTCTGTACTTTTATGGGTTTGGCATGTTCTAAAATGTGTCCATTATTACATGTGTGGATATGAAGTTGAGGGTCGTGACCTTCATATCGATACCAATTTCAGCAAATGTTCATTTTCGGTTTAACCTAGACTGGGTGGGTCGTTTGGGGTTATTTGGGGGCATTTTTGTACTGTTTGGGATTTGGGATGTTATAAAATGTGTCCTCATCTCTTATTAGATGTGAAGATGCGATGTTGAGGGTCGTGACGTTCGAATTGATACCTATTTTGACATATGTTCATTTTCGGTATAAACCGGACGAGTGGGTCGTTTGTGGTTATTTGGGGGCATTTCGTAGGTTTTTAGGTTTTGGACATTCTAAAAAATGTCCTTATCTCTACTTAGACATGTGGATGCGATGTCGAGGGTCGTAACCTGCGAATCGATATCTATTTCGACTTATGTTCATTTGTGGTTTAAACCAGACCGAGTGGATCGTTTGGGGTTGTTTGGGGGAATTTCTGTACTTTTTTGGGTTTAGGATGTTCTAAAAAGTGTCCTTATCTCTTATTGGACGTGTGGATGAGATGTTGAGTGTCGTGACCTTGGAATCGAAACCAATTTTGACATATGTTCATTTTTGGATTAAACAAGACCGAGTGGGTCGTTTGGGGTTATTTGGGGGCATTTCTATACATTTATGGGTTTGGGATGTTCTAAAATATGTCTTTATCTATTATTACATGTGTGGATATGAAGTTGAGGATCGTGACCTTCGTATCGATACCAAGTTAGACAAATGTTCATTTTCAGTTTAAACTAGATCGGGTGGGTCGTTTGGGGTTATTTGGGGGCATTTCTGTACTTTTATGGGTTCGGGATGCTCTAAAATGTGTCCTTGTCTCTTATTGCACGTGTGGATATGAAGTTGAGGGGCATGCCCTTCGTATCCATGCCGGTATATATTCGACAAATGTTCATTTTTGGTTTAAACCAGATCGGGTGGTTGGTTTAGGGTTATTTGGGGCATTTCTCTACTTTTTGTGGTTTGGGATGTTCTAAAAAGTATCCCTATCTCTTATTAGACGTTGAGGGTCGTGACATTCGAATCGATACCTATTTTGACCTATGTTCATTTTTTATTTAAACCAGACCGGGTGGCTCGTTTGGGGTTATTTGGGGGCATTTCTATACTTTTTTGGGTTTGGGATGTTCTAAAAAGTGTCCCTATCTCTTATTAGACGTGTGGATGCGATGTCAAGGGTCGTAAACTTCGAATCGATACCTATTTCAACTTATGTTCATTTTTGGTTTATGCAAGACCGAGTGGGCCGTTTGGGGGTATTTGGGGGCATTTCCATACTTTTTTGGCTTTGGGATGTTCTAAAATGTGTCCTTATCTCTTATTACATGTGTGGTTATGAAGTTGAGGGTCATGACCTTCGCATCGATACTAATTTCAATAAACGTTCATTTTTGGGTTAAACCAGACCGGGTGGGTCGTGACCTTCGTATCAATACTAATTTCGATGAATGTTCATTTTCGGTTTAAACCAGATCGGGTGGGTCGTTTCGGGTTATTTGGGGGCATTTCTGTACTTTTTTTGGGTTTGGGATGTTCTAAATGTGTCCTTATCTCTTATTACAGGTGTGGATATGAAGTTGAGGGTCGTGAACTTCGTATCGATACCAATGTCGACGAATGTTCATTTTCGGTTTAAACTAGATCGGGTGGGTTGTTTGGGGTTATTTGGGGCATTTTTGTACTTTTTTGAGTTTTTGATATCTCTTATTACACGTGTGGATATGAAGTTGAGGCTCGTGACCTTCGTATCGATACCAATTTCGGCAAATGTTCATTTTCAGTTTAAACCAAACCGGGTGGGTCGTTCGGGGTTATTTGGGGGCATTTTTGTACTTTTTTGGGTTTGGGATGTTCTAAAATGTGTCCTCATCTCTTATTAGTTGTGTGGATGCGATGTTGAGGGTCGTGACCTTCGAACTGATACCTATTTCGGCATATGTTCATTTTTCGGTTTAAACCAAACCGGGGGGGTCGTTTGGGGTTATTTGGGGGCATTTCTATACTTTTTTGGGTTTGGGATGTTCTAAAATGTGTCATTATCTCTTATTACATGTGTGGCTATGAAGTTGAGGGTCGTGACCTTCGTATCGATACCAATTTCGGCAAATGTTCATTTTCGATTTAAACCAGACCGGGAGGGTCATTTGGGGTTATTTTGGGGGCATTTCTCCACTTTTTTGGGTTTGGAAAGTTCCAAAATATGTCCTTATCGCTTATTAGACGTATGGATGCGATGTCAAGGGTCGTAACCTTCGAATCGATACCTATTTTGACTTATGTTCATTTGCAGTTTAAACCAAACAAGGTGGGTCGTTTGGGGTTATTTGGGAGCATTTCTGTACTTTTTTGGGTTTGGGATGTTCTAAAAATTGTCCTTATCTCCTATTAGACATATGGATGCGATGTTGAGGGTCGTGACCTTCCAATCGATACCTATTTTGACATATGTTCATTTTCGGTTTAAACAAGACCGGGTGGGTCGTTTGGGGTTGTTTGGGGGCATTTCTGTACTTTTTGGGGTTTGGGATTTTCTAAAATGTGTCCTTATCTCTTGTTACAGGTGTGGATATGAAGTTGAGGATCGTGACCTTCGTACCGATTGTAATTTCAACGAATGTTCATTTTCGGTTTAAACCAGACCGGGTGGGTCGTTTGGGGTTATTTGGGGGCATTTCAGTACTTTTTTGGGTTTGGGATGTTCTCAAAAGTGTCCTTATCTCTTATTAGATGTGTGGATGCTATGTTGAGGGTCGTGACGTTCGAATCGATACCTATTTCGATATATGTTCATTTTCAGTTTAAACCAAACTGGGTGGGTCGTTTGGGGTTATTTGGGGCATTTCTGTACTTTTTTGGGTTTGGGATGTTCTAAAAAATGTCCTTATCTCTTATTAGATGTGTGGATGCATTGTTGAGGGTCGTGACCTTCCAATCGATACCTATTTCGACATAAGTTCATTTTCAGTTTAAACAAGACCGCGTGGGTCGTTTGGGGATACTTGGGGGCATTTCTACACTTTTTTGGGTTTGAGATGTTCTAAAATGTGTCCTTACCTCTTATTACACGTGTGGATATAAAGTTGAGGGTCGTGACCTTTGTATCGATACCAATTTAGACAAATATTCATTTTCGGTTTAAACCAAACCGGGTGGGTCATTTGAGGTTATTTGGGGGCATTTCTGTACTTTTTTGGGTTAGGGATGTTCTAAAAAATGTCCTTATCTCTTATTAGATGTGTGGATGCGTTGTTGTGGGTCGTGACCTTCGAATCGATACCTATTTCGACATATGTTCATTTTCGATTTAGACAAATGTTCATTTTCGGTTTAAACAAGACCGAGTGGGTAGTTTGGGGTTATTTGGGGGCATTTCTATACTTTTTTGGGTTTGGGATGTTCTAGAAAGTGTCCTTATCCCTTATTAGACATGTGAATGCGATGTCAAGGGTTGTAACCTTCGAATCGAAACCTATTTAACCTTATGTTCATTTACGGTTTAAACCAAACAGGGTGGGTCGTTTGGGGTTATTTCGGGGTATTTCGGTAATTTTTGGGTTTGAGATGTTCTAAAATGTGTCCTTATATCTCTTATTACACGTGTGGATATGAAGTTGAGGGTCATGACCTTCGTATCGATACCAATTTCGACGAAAGTTCATTTTCGGTTTAAATCAGATCGGGTGGGTTGTTTGGGGTTATTTGGGGGCATTTCTGTACTTTTTGGGGTTTGGGATGTTCTAAAAAGCATCCTTATATCTTATTAGACGTGTGGATGCGATGTTGAGGGTCGTGACCTTCGAATCGATACCTATTTTGACATATGTTCATTTTTGGTTTAAATCAAACTGGGTTGGTCGTTTGGGGTTATTTGGGGCATTTCTGTACTTTTTTGGGTTTGGGATGTTCTAAAAATTGTCCTTATCTCTTATTAGACATGTGGATGCGATGTTGAGGGTCGTTACCTTCCAATCGATACCTATTTTGACATATGTTCTTTTTCGGTTTAAACAAGACCGACTGGGTCGTTTGGGGATATTTGGGGGCATTTCTGTACTTTTTTTGGTTTGGGATGTTCTAAAATGTGTCCTTATCTCTTATTACACGTGTGGATATGAAGTTGAGCGTCGTGACCTTCGTATTGATACCAATTTCGATAAATGTTGATTTTCGGTTTAAACCAGACTGGTTGGTCGTTTGGGGTTATTTGAGGGTATTTTTGTACTTTTTTGGGTGTGGGATGTTCTAAAAAGTGTCCTTATCTCTTATTAGACGTGTGGATGCGATGTTGAGGGTCGTGACCTTCGTATCGATACTTATTTTGAGCTATGTTTAATTTCGATTTAAACCAAACTAGGTGGGTTGTTTGGGTTATTTGGGGGCATTTCTGTACTTTTTTGGGTTTGGGATGTTCTGAAATGTGTCCTTATCTCTTATTACAGGTGTGGATATGAAGTTGAGGGTCGTGACCTTCGTATCGATACAAATTTCGATGAATATTCATTTTCAATTTAAACCAGACCGGGTGAGTCGTTTGGGGTCATTTAGGGGCGTTTCTGTACTTTTTTTGGTTTGGGATGTTTTAAAATGTGTCCTTATCTATTATTACAGGTGTGGATATGAAGTTGAGGGTCGTGACCTTCATATCGATACCAATTTAGACAAATATTCATTTTCGGTTTAAACCAGACCGGGTGGGTCGTTTTGGGTTATTTGGGGATATTTCTGTACATTTTTGGGTTTGGGATGTTCTAAAATGTGTCCTTATCTCTTATTACAGGTGTGCATATGAAGTTGAGGGTCGTGACCTTCGTATCAATACCAATTTCGATAAATGTTCATTTAGACGTGTGGATGCGATGTTGAGGGTCATGACCTTCGAATCGATACCTATTTTGACATATGTTCATTTTCGATTTAAATCAAACCGGGTTGGTCGTTTGGGGTTATTTGGGGGCATTTCTGTACTTTTTTGGGTTTGGGATGTTCTAAAAATTGTCCTTATCTCTTATTAGACGTGTGGATGCGATGTTGAGGGTCGTTACCTTCCAATCGATACCTATTTCGACATATGTTCTTTTTCGGTTTAAACAAGACCGACTGGGTCGTTTGGCGATATTTGGGGACATTTCTGTACTTTTTTTGGTTTGGGATGTTCTAAAATGTGTCCTTATCTCTTATTACACGTGTGGATATGAAGTTGAGCGTCGTGACCTTTGTATTGATACCAATTTCGATAAATGTTCATTTTTGGTTTAAACCAGACCGGTTGGTTGTTTGGGGTTATTTGGGGGTATTTCTGTACTTTTTTGGGTGTGGGATGTTCTTAAAAGTGTCCTTATCTCTTATTATACGTTTGGATGCAATGTTAAGGGTCATGACCTTCGAATCAATACTTATTTCGACCTATGTTTATTTTCAGTTTAAACCAAACCAGGTGGGTCGTTTGGGGTTATTTGGGGGCATTTCTGTACTTTTTGGGTTTGGGATGTTCTAAAATGTGTCCTTATCTCTTATTACAGGTGTGGATATGAAGTTGAGGGTCGTGACCTTCGTATCGATACCAATTCCGATAAATGTTCATTTTTGTAGGCATTTCTATACTTTTTTGGGTTTGGGGTCTTCTAAAAAGTGTCCTTATCTCTTATTAGACGTGTGGATGCGATGTCGATGTCAGGGGTCGTAACCTTCGAATTGATACCTATTTTGACTTATGTTCATTTTCGATTTAAACCAGACATGGTGGGTTGTTTGGGGTTGTTTGGGGGCATTTCGGTACTTTTTTGGGTTTGGGATGTTCTAAAATATGTCCTTATCCCTTATTTTTTGTGTGGATATGAAGTTAAGGGTCATGACCTTCGTATCGATACCAATTTTGATGAATGTTCATTTTCGGTTTAAACCAAATCAGGTGGGTCGTTTGGGGTTATTTGAGGGCATTTCTGTATTTTTTGGGTTTGGGATGTTCTAAAATGTGTCATCATCTCTTGTTACACGTGTGGATTAGAAATTGAGGGCTGTGACCTTCGTATCAATACCAATTCCGATAAATGTTCATTTTTGGTTTAAACCAAACCGGGTGGGTTGTTTGGGGTTATTTGGGGGTATTTCTGTACTCTTTTGGGTTTGGGATGTTCTAAAAAATGTCCTTATCTCTTATTAGACGCATGGATGCATTGTTGAGGGTCGTGACCTTTGAATCGATACCTATTTTGACATATGTTGATTGTTGATTTTAACCGAACCGGGTGGGTCGTTTGGGGTTATTTGGGGGCATTTCAATTTTTTTTGGGTTTGGGATGTTCTAAAATGTGTCCTTATCTCTTATTACACGTGTGGATATGAAGTTGAGAGTTGTGCCCTTTGTATCCATACCAATTTTGACAAATGTTCATTTTCAGTTTAAACCAGACCAGGTGGGTCGTTTAGTGTTATTTGGGGGCATTTCTCTACTTTTTTGGGTTTTGGATGTTCTAAAATGTGTCCTTATCTCATATTAGATGTGTGGATGCAATTTTAAGGGTTGTAACCTTCGAATCGATACCTATTTCGACTTGTGTAAATTTACAGTTTAAACCCGACATGGTGGGTCATTTGGGGTTGTTTGGGGGCATTTCTATACTTGTTTGGATTTTAGATATTCTAAAAATTGTCCTTATCTCTTATTAGACGTGTGGATACGATGTTGAGGGTTGTGACCTTCTAATCGATACCTATTTCGACATATGTTCATTGTCGATTTAAACAAGACCGAGTGTGTCGTTTAAGGATATTTGGGGGCATTTCTGTACATTTTTGGGTTTGGGATGTTCTAAAATGTGTCCTTATCTCTTATTACAGGTGTGGATATGAAGTTGAGGGTCGTGACCTTCGTATCGATACAAATTTAAACAAATATTCATTTTCGATTTAAACAAGACCGAGTGGATCGTTTGGGGTTATTTGGGGGCATTTCTATACTTTTTTTGGTTTGGGGTGTTCTAAAAAGTGTCCTTATCTCTTATTAGACATGTGGATGCGATGTCAAGGGTCGTAACCTTCAAATCGATATATATTTCGTCTTATGTTCATTTTCGATTTAAACCAAACAGAGTGGGTCGTTTGGGGATGTTTAGGGGCATTTCGGTACTTTTTTGGGTTTGGGATGTTCTAAAATGTGTCTTTATCCCTTATTACACGTGTGGATATGAAGTTAAGGGTCATGACCTTTGTACCGATACCAATTTCGACGAATGTTCATTTTCCGTTTAATCTAGATGGGGTGTGTCATTTAGGGTTATTTGGGGGCATTTCTATACTTTTTTATGTTTGGGATGTTCTAAAATGAGTCATTATCTCTTATTACAGGTGGGAATATGAAGTTAAGGGTCGTGACCTTCGTACCGATACCAATTTAGACAAATGTTCATTTTCGATTTAAACAGGACCGAGTGGGTCGTTTGGGTTTGGGATGTTCTAAAAAGTGTCCTTATCTCTTATTAGATGTGTGGATGTGATGTCAAGGGTCATTTGGGGGCATTTCTGTACTTTTTTGGGTTTGGGATGTTCTAAAATGTGTCCTTATCTCTTATTACAGGTGTGGCTATGAAGTTAGGGGTCATGGCCTTCGTGTCGATACCAAATTCGATGAATGTTCATTTTTGGTTGAAACCAGATCTGGTGGGTCGTTTAGGGTTATTTGGGGGCATTTCTATACTTTTTTGGGTTTGGGATGTTCTAAAATGTGTCCTCATCCCTTATTAGATGTGTGGATGCGATATTGAGGGTCGTGACCATCGAATTGGTACCTATTTCGACAGATATTCATTTTTGGTTTAAACAAGACCGGGTGGGTCGTTTGGGTTTATGTGGGGGCATTTGTATAAATTTTTTGGTTTGGGATGTTCTAAAAAGTGTCCTTATCTCTTATTGGACATGGGGATGCGATGTCAAGGGTCGTAACCTTCGAATCGATACCTATTTTGACTTATGTTCATTTGTGATTTAAACCAGACAGGGTGGGTCGTTTGGGGTTGTTTGGGGGCATTTCTATACTTTTTTGGGTTTGGGATGTTCTAAAAAATGTCTTCATCTCTTATAAGACGGGTGGATGCGATGTTGTGGGTCGTCACCTTCGAATCGATATCTATTTCGACATATGTTCATTTTCGATTTAAACCAGATGGGGTGGGTCGTTTTGGGTTGTTTGGGGGCATTTCGGTATTTTTTTGGGTTTGGGATGTTCTAAAATGTGTCCTTATCTTTTATTACACGTGTGGATATGAAGCTGAGGGTCATGACCTTCGTATCGATACCAATTTAGACAAATGTTCATTTTCGGTTTGAACCAGACCGAGTGGGTCGTTTGGGTTTGTTTGGGGGCATTTCTATACTTTTTGGGTTTTGGATGTTTTAAAAAGTGTCCTTATCTCTTATTAGATGTGTGGATGCGATGTCAAGGGTCGTAAACTTCGAATCGATACCTATTTCAACATATGTTCATTTTCGATTTAAACCAGACGGGGTGTGTCGTTTGGGGTTGTTTGGGGGCATTTTGGTACTTTTTTGGGTTTGCGATATTCTAAAATGTGTCATTATCACTTATTACACGTGGATATGAAGTGGAGGGTCGTGACCTTCGTATCGATACCAATTTTGGTTTAAACTAGACCGGGTGGGTCATTTGGGGTTATTTGGGGGCATTTCTGTACTTTTTTGGGTTTAGGATGTTCTAAAATGTGTCCTTATCTCTTATTAGACATGTGGATACGATGTCAAGGGTCGTAACCTTCGAATCGATACCTATTTTCACTTATGTTCATTTGCGATTTAAACCAGATAGGGTGGGTTGTTTGGGGTTGTTTGGGGGCATTTCTGTACTTTTTTGTGTTTGAGATGTTCTAAAAAATGTCCTTATCTCTTATTAGACGTGTGGATGCATTGTTGAGGGCCGTGACCTTGGAATCGATATCTATTTCGACGTATGTTCATTTTTGGTTCAAACCAAACCGGGTGGGTCGCTTGGGGTTATTTGGGGGCATTTCGGTTCTTTTTTGGGTTTGTGGGGTTATTTGGGGGTATTTCTGTGCTTTTTTGGGTTTGGGATGTTCTAAAATGTGTCCTTATCTCTTATTACACGTGTGGATATGAAGTTGAGGGTTGTGACCTTCGTATCGATATCAATTTAGACAAATGTTTATTTTCGGTTTAAACCAGACCGGGTGGGTTGTTTGGGGTTATTTGGGAACATTTCTGAACTTTTTTGGGTTTGGGATGTTCTATAATGTGTCCTCATCTCTTATTAGATGTGTAGATGCGATGTTGAGGGTCGTGACCTTCGAATTGATACCTATTTCGATAAATGTTCATTTTCGGTTTTAACCAGACCGGGTGGGTTGTTTGGGGTGGGTTATTTGGGAGCATTTCTGAATTTTTTTGGGTTTGGGATGTTCTAAAATGTGTCCTCATCTCTTTTTAGATGTGTAGATGCGATGTTGAGGGTCATGACCTTTGAATTGATAGCTATTTCGGCAAATGTTCATTTTCAGTTTAAACCAAACCAGGTGGGTCGTTTGGCGTTATTTGGGGGCATTTCTATACTTTTTTGGGTTTCGGATGTTCTAAAAAATGTCCTTATCTCTTATTAGATGTGTGGATGCATTGTTAAGGGTCTTGACCTTCAAATCGATACCTATTTCGACATTTGTTCGTTTTCGATTTAAACCAAACTGGGTGCGTCGTTTGGGGTTATTTTGCGGGATTTCTGTTCTTTTTTGGTTTTGGGAAGTTCTAAAAAGTGTCCTTATCTCTTATTAGACATGTGGATGCATTGTTAAGGGTCATGACCTTCGAATCAATACCTATTTTGACATTTGTTCATTTTCGGTTTGAACTATACCGGGTGGGTCATTTGGGGTTTTTTGGGGGTATTTCTGTACTTTTTTGGGTTTGGGATCTTCTAAAATGTGTCCTTATCTCTTATTACATGTGTGGATATGAAGCTGAGGGTCGTGACGTTCCTAGCGGTACCTATTTCGGCATATGTTTATTTTCAGTTCGAACGAGACTGAGTGTGTGGTTTGGTGTTAATTGGTGGCATTCCTGTACTTTTTTGGGTTGTGACCTTCAAATTGATACCTATTTCGACATATGTTCATTGCCGGTTTTAACCAGACCAGGTGGGTCGTTTGGGGTTATTTGGGGGCATTTCTGTAGTTTTTTGGGTTTTGGACGTTCTAAAAGGTGTCCTCATCTCTTCTTAGAGGTGTGGATGCGATGTCGAGGGTCGTAACCTTCGAATCGATACCTATTTCGACTTATGTTCATTTGCGGTTTAAACCAGACCGGGCGGGTCGTTTGGGGTTGATTGGGGGCATTTCTATACTTTTTTGGGTTTGGGATATTCTAAAAAGTGTCCTTATCTCTTCTTAGACGTGGATGCGATGTCGAGGGTCGTATAGCCTTCGAATCGATACCTATTTTGACTTATGTTCATTTGCTGTTTAAACCAGACTGGGTGGGTCGTTTGGGGTTGATTGGGGTCATTTCTGTACTTTTTTGGGTTTGGGATGTTCTAAAAAGTGTCCTTATCTCTTATTAGACATGTGGATGCGATGTTGAGGGTCGTGACCTTGGAATCGATACCTATTTTGACTTATATTCATTTTCGATTTAAACAAGATCGAATGGATCATTTGGGGTTATTTGGGGGCATTTCTGTACTATTTTGGGTTTGGGATGTTCTAAAATTTGTCCTTATCTCTTATTACACATGTGTATATGAAGTTTAGGGACATGACCTTCGTATCGATACAAATTTTGACGAATGTTCATTTTCAGTTTAAACCAGATCGGGTGGGTCATTTGGGGTTATTTGGGGGCATTTCTGTACTTTTTTGGGTTTGGGATGTTCTAAAAAGTGTCATTATCTCTTATTAGATGTGTAGATGCGATGTCGAGGGTCGTGACCTTCGAATCGATACGTATTTCGACATATGTTCATTTTCGGTTTAAACCAAACCAGGTGGGTCGTTTGGCGTTATTTGGGGGCATTTCTATACTTTTTTGGGTTTCGGATGTTCTAAAAAATGTCTTTATCTCTTATTATATGTGTGGCAGCGTTGTTAAGGGTTATGACCTTCGAATCGATACCTATTTCGACATATGTTTATTTTCAGTTTAAATAAGACCGGGTGGGTCGTTTGGGATTATTTGGGAGCATTTCTGTACTTTTTTAGGTTTTTTATGTTCTAAAATGTGTCCTTATCTATTATTACACGTGTGGATAAGAAATTGTGGGTCATGATCTTCGTATCGATACCAATTTCGGCAAATGTTCATGTTCGATTTAAACTAGATCGGGTGGGTCGTCTGGGGTTATTTGGGGACATTTCTGTACTTTTCAGGGTTTGAGATGTTCTAAAATGTGTCCTCATCTCTTATTAGATGTGTGGATGCAATGCTGTGGGTTGTGACCTTCGAATTGATACCTATTTCGATATGTGTTTATTTTCGATTTAAACCAGACTGGGTGGGCCGTTTGGGGTTATTTTGGGGTATTTCTGTACTTTTTTGGGTTAGGGATGCTCTAAAAGGTGTCCTTATCTCTTATTAGACGTGTGGATGCGATGTTGATAGTCGTGACCTTCGAATCGATACCAATTTAGACAAATGTTCATTTTCTGTTTAAACCAGACCGGGTGGGTCGTTTGGGGTTGATTGGGGGCATTTCTATACTTTTTCGGGTTTGGGATGTCCTAAAATTTGTCCTTATCTCTTATTACACGTGTGGATATGAAGTTAAGGGCGATGACCTTCGTGTCGATACAAATTTTGACGAATGTTCATTTTTAGGTAAAACCAAATCGGGTGGGTCGTTTGGGGTTATTTGGTGGCATTTCTGTACTTTTTTGGGTTTGGGATGTTCTATAAAGTGTCATTATCTCTTATTAGACGTGTAGATGCGATGTCGAGGGTCGTGAACTTCGAATCGATACCTATTTCGACATATGTTCATTTTTGGTTTAAACCAAACCGGGTGGGTCGTTTGGCGTTATTTGGGGGCATTTCTATACTTTTTTGGGTTTTGGATGTTCTAAAAAATGTCCTTATCTCTTCTTAGACGTGTGGTGGCGTTGTTAAGGGTTGTGACCTTCGAATCGATACTTATTTCGACATATGTTCATTTTCAGTTTAAACAAGATCGGGTGGGTCGTTTGGGATTATTTGGGGGCATTTTTGTACTTTTTTAGGTTTTGTATGTTCTAAAATGTGTGCTTATCTCTTATTACACGTGTCGATAAGAAATTGTGGGTCATGACCTTCGTATCGATACCAATTTTGGCAAATGTTCATGTTCGGTTTAAACTAGATCGGGTTGGTCGTTTGGGGTTATTTGGGGACATTTCTGTACTTTTTTGGGTTTGGGATGTTCTAAAAAGTCTCCTTATCTCTTATTAGACGTGTGGATGCGATGTTGAGGGTTGTGACCTTGGAATCGATACCTATTTGGGCATATGTTCATTTTCGATTTAAACAAGATTGAGTAGATCATTTGGGGTTATTTGGGGGCATTTTTGTACTTTGTTTGGGTTTGGGATGTTCTAAAATTTGTCCTTATCTCTTATTACACGTGTGGATATGAAGTTGAGGGCCATGACCTTCATTTCGATACAAATTTTGACGAATGTTCATTTTTAGTTTAAACCAGATCGGGTGGGTCGTTTGGGGTTATTTGAAGGCATTTCTGTACTTTTTTGGGTTTGGGATGTTCTAAAAAGTGTCATTATCTCTTATTAGACGTGTAGATGCGATGTCGAGGGTCGTGACCTTCGAATCAATACCTATTTCGACATATGTTCATTTTCGGTTTAAACCAAACCGGGTGGGTCGTTTGGCGTTATTTGGGGGCATTTCTATACTTTTTTGGGTTTTGGATGTTCTAAAAAATGTCCTTATCTCTTATTAGATGTGTGGCGGCGTTGTTAAGGGTTGTGACCATCGAATCGATACCTATTTTGACATATGTTCATTTTCAATTTAAATAAGACCGGGTGGGTCATTTGGGATTATTTGGGGGCATTTCTGTACTTTTTTAGGTTTTATATGTTCTAAAATGTGTCCTTATCTCTTATTACACGTGTGGATAAGAAATTGTGGGTCATGACCTTCGTATCGATACCAATTTCGACAAATGTTCATGTTCGGTTTAAACTAGATCGGGTGGGTTGTTTGGGGTCATTTGGGGACATTTCTGTATTTTTTAGGGTTTGGGATGTTCTAAAATGGGTCCTCATCTCTTACTAGATGTGTGGATGCAATGCTGTGAATTGTGACCTTTGAATTGATTCCTATTTCGACATGTGTTCATTTTTGGTTTAAACCAGACCGGGTGGGCCGTTTGGGGTTATTTTGTGGTATTTTTGTACTTTTTTGGTTTTGGGATGCTCTAAAAGGTGTACTAGACGTGTGGATGCGATGTTGACGGTCGTAACCATCGAATCGATACCAATTTAGACAAATGTTCATTTTCGGTTTAAACTAGACCGGGTGGGTCGTTTGTGGTTATTTGGGTGCATTTTCTGAACTTTTTTGGGTTTGGGATGTTCTAAAATGTGTCCTCATCTCTTATTAGATGTGTAGATGCGATGTTGAGGGTCGTGACTTTCGAATTGATAGCTATTTCGATAAATGTTAGTTTTCGGTTTAAACTAGACCGGGTGGGTCGTTTGGGGTTATTTGAGAGCATTTTTGAACTTTTTTGGGTTTGGGATGTTCTAAAATGTGTCCTCATCTCTTATTAGATGTGTAGATGCGATGTTGAGGGTCGTGACCTTCGAATTGATAGCGATTTCGACAAATGTTCATTTTCGGTTTAAACCAAATCGGGCGGGTCATTCGGCGTTATTTGGGGGCATTTCTGTACTTTTTTGGGTTTCGGATGTTCTAAAAAATGTCCTTATCTCTTATTAGACGTGGGGAAGCATTGTTAAGGGTCGTGACATTTGAATCGATGCCTATTACGACATTTGTTCATTTTCGGTTTAAACCAAACCGGGTGGGTCGTTTGGGGTTATTTTGGGGTATTTCAGTTCTTTTTTGGTTTTGGGATGTTCTAAAAAGTGTCCTTATCTCTTATTAGACGTGCGGATGCGATGTTGAGGGTCGTGACCTTCGAATCGATACTTATTTCGACATATGGTCATTTTCGGTTTAAACCAAATCGGGTGGGTCATTTGGCATTATTTGGGGGCATTTCTGTGCTTTTTTGGGTTTCGGATGTTCTAAAAAATGTCTTTATCTCTTATTAGACGTGTGGATGCACTGTTAAGGGTCATGACCTTCGAATCGATACCTATTTCGATATTTGTTCATTTTCAATTTGAACTAAACTGGGTGTGTCATTTGTGGTTATTTAGTGGTATTTCTGTACTTTTTTGAGTTTGGGATATTCTAAAATGTTTCCTTATCTCTTATTACATGTGTGGATCTGAAGTTGAGGGTCGTGACGTTCGAAGCGATACCTATTTTGGCATATGTTCATTTTCGGTTTGAACGAGACTGGGTGGGTGGTTTGGGGTTATTTGGGGGTGTTCCTGTACTATTTTGGGTTTGGGATTTTCTAAAATGTGTCCCTATCTCTCATAAGACGTGTGGATGCGATGTTGGGGGTTGTGACCTTCGAATTGCTACCAATTTTGACATATGTTCATTTTCGATTTAAACGGGACTGGGTGGATCTTTTGGGGTTATTTGGGGCTATTTCTGTAGTTTTTTGGGTTTTGGACGTTCTAAAAAGTGTCCTTATCTCTTCTTAGCGGTGTGGATGCGATGTCGAGGGTCGTAACCTTCGAATTGATACCTATTTCGACTTATGTTCATTTACGGTTTAAACTAGATCGGGTGGCTCGTTTGGGGTTGTTTGGGGCCATTTCTGTATTTTTTTGGGTTTGGGATTTTCTAAAAAGTGTCGTTATCTCTTATTAGACGTGTAGATGCGATGTTGAGAGTCGTGACCTTGGAATCGATACCTATTTTGACATATGTTCGTTTTCTGTTTAAACAAGACCGAGTGGGTCGTTTGGGGTTATTTGGGTGCATTTCTGTGCTTTTTTGGGTTTGGGATGTTCTAAAATGTGTCCTTATCTCTTATTACACATGTGGATATGAAGTTGATGGTCGTGACCTTCGTATCGATACCAATTTAGACAAATGTTTATTTTTGGTTTAAACCAGACCGGGTGGGTCGTTTGGGGTTATTTGGGTGCATTTATGAAATTTTATGCGTTTGGGATGTTCTATAATGTGACCTCATCTCTTATTAGATGTGTAGATGCGATGTTGAGGGTCGTGACCGTCGAATTGATACCTATTTCGATAAATGTTTATTTTCGATTTAAACCAGACCGGGTGGGTCGTTTGGGGTTATTTGGGAGCATTTCTTAACTTTTTTGGGTTTGAGATGTTCTAAAATGTGTCATCATCTCTTATTAGATGTGTAGATGCGATGTTGAGGGTCATGACCTTCGAATTGATAGCTATTTCGACAAATGTTCATTTTTTATTTAAACCAAACCGGGTGGGTCGTTTGGCATTTTTTGTGGGCATTTCTGTACTTTTTTGGGTTTCGAATGTTCTAAAAAATGTCCTTATCTCTTATTAGACGTGTGGATTCGTTGTTAAGGGTCGTGACCTTCAAATCGATACCTATTTTGACATATGTTCATTTTTTATTTAAACCAAACCGGGTGGGTCGTTTGGCGTTATTTGGGGGCTTTCTATCCTTTTTTGAGTTTCGGATGTTCTAAAAAATGTCCTTATCTCTTATTAGACGTGTGGATGCCATGTTAAGGGTCATGACCTTCAAATCGATACTTGTTTTGACATTTTTTCATTTTCGGTTTAAACCAAACCGGGTGGGTCATTTTGGGATTATTTTGGCGGCATTTCTGTACTTTTTTGGGTTTCGGATGTTCTAAAAAGTGTCGTTATCTCTTATTAGACATGCGGATGCGATGTTGAGGGTCGTGACCGTCGAATTGATACTTATTTCGACATATGTTCCTTTTCGGTTTAAACCAAACTGGGTGGGTCATTTGGCATTATTTGGGGGCATTTCTGTACTTTTTTGGGTTTCGGAGTTCTAAAAAATGTCCTTATCTCTTATTAGACGTGTGGATGCATTGTTAAGGGTCATGACCTTCGAATCAATACCTATTTTGA
The DNA here is from genome assembly GCF_018873765.1 of Telopea speciosissima. Classification (NCBI taxonomy): domain Eukaryota; kingdom Viridiplantae; phylum Streptophyta; class Magnoliopsida; order Proteales; family Proteaceae; genus Telopea; species Telopea speciosissima. Next base: position 27,389 of record NW_025317809.1, read on the forward strand.
CATTTGTTCATTTTCGATTTGAACTATACCGGGTGGGTCATTTGGGGTTATTTGGGGGTATTTCTATACTTTTTTCGGTTTGGGATCTTCTAAAATGTGTCCTTATCTCATATTACATGTGTGGATATGAAGTTGAAGGCCGTGACATTCGTAGCGATACCTATTTTGGCATATGTTCCTTTTCGGTTCGAACGAGACTGGGTCTGTGGTTTGGTGTTATTTGGGGGCGTTCCTGTACTTTTTTGGGTTTAGGATGTTCTAAAAAGTGTCCCTGTCTCTCATAGGATGTGTGGATGCGATGTTGAGGGTTGTGACTTTCGAATTGATACCTATTTTGACATATGTTCATTTTTTATTTAAACCGGACTGGGTGGGTCGTTTGGGGTTATTTGGGGGCATTTCTATCGTTTTTTGGGTTTTGGATGTTCTAAAAAGTGTCCTTATCTCTTCTTAGAGGTGTGGATGCGATGTCAAGGGTCGTATCCTTCGAATCGATACCTATTTCAACTTATGTTCATTTGCGATTTAAACCAGACCGGGTGGGTCGTTTGGGGTGATTGGGGGCATTTCTGTACTTCTTTGGGTTTGCGATGTTCTAAAAAGTGTCCTTATCTCTTAC
>NW_025317810.1:0-27998 GCF_018873765.1 Telopea speciosissima
ATTTTGGCATGTGTTCATTTTCGGTTTGAACCAGACCGTGTGGGTCATTTGGGGTTATTTGGGGGCATTTCTAAACTTTTTTGGGTTTGGTATTTTCTAAAAAGCGTCTGTATCTCTTACTAGACGTGTAGATGCGATGTTGAGGGTCGTGACCTTCGAATCGATACCTACTTTGGTATATGTTGATTTTCGATTTAAACCAGACCGGGTGGGTCATTTGGGGTTATTTGGGGGCATTTCTATACTTTATGGACTTGGGAATTTCTAAAAAGTGTCCTTATCTCTAATTAGACGTGTGGATGCGATGTTGTGGGTCGGGACCTTGGAATCGATACCTATTTCGGCATATATTCATTTTTGGTATAAACCAGACCGAATGGGTTGTTTGAGGTTATTTTGGGACATTTCTGTACTTTTTTGGGTTTGGTATTTTCTAAAAAGTGTCCTTATCTGTTATTAGACGTCTGGATGCGATGTTGAGGTTCGTGACCTTCGAATCAATAGCTATTTCGGCATATGTTCATTTTCGGTTTAAACCAGACCGGGTGGATCGTTTAGGGTTATTTGGGGACATTTCTGTACTTTTTTGGGCATGGGATTTTCTAAAAAGTGTCCTTATCTCTTATTAGACGTGTGGATGCGATGTTGTGTGTCGTGACCTTCGAATCGATACCTATTTTGACATATGTTCATTTTCAGTTTAAACCGGACCGGGTGGGATGTTTGGGGATATTTAGGGGCGTTTCTGTACTTTTTTGGGTTTGGTACTTTATAAAAAGTATCCTTGTCTCTTATAAGATGTGTGGATGCGATGTTGATGGTTGTGACCTTCGAAACGATACATATTTCGACATATGTTCATTTCCGGTCCTAACCAGACTGGGTGGGTCTTTTGGAGTTATTTGGAGGCATTTCTGTTATTTTTTGGGTTTGGTATTTTCCAAAAAGTGTCCTTATCTCTTATTATATGTGTGTATGCGATGTTGAGGGTTGTGACCTGCGAATTGATACCTATTTCGACATATGTTCATTTTCAGATTACATCGAGCCAGGTGGGTCATTTGGAGTTATTTGGGGGGGGGGGGGTTTTGTACCTTTTTGGGTTTGGGATTTTCTAACAAGTGTGCTTATCTCTAATTAGACGTGTGGATGCAATTTTGAGGGTCGTGCCCTTCGAATCAATACCTATCTCGACATATGTTCATTTTCGGTTTAAACCAAACCGGATGGGTCATTTTGGGTTACTTGGCGGTGCTTCTGCACAATTTTTGGTTTGGTATTTTCTAAAAAGTGTTCTAATCTCTTAGTAGACGTGTGGATGCGATGTTGAGGGTTATGACTTTCGAATCGATACCTATTTTGACATATGTTCATTTTCGGTTTAAACCTGGCGGGGTGGGTGGTTTGGGGTTATTTGGGGGCATTTCAGTACTCTTTTGGGCTTGGGTTTTTCTAAAATGTGTCCTTATCTCTTATAGACATGTGGATACGATGTTAAGGGTCGTGACCTTCGAACCGATGCCTATTTCGACATATGTTTATTTTCGGTTAAAACCAGACCGGGTGGGTCGTTAGGGGTTATTTGGCGGCACTTCTGTATTTTTTTGGGTTTGATATTTTCTAAAAAGTGTCCTTATCACTTATTAGACGTGTGGATACGATGTTGAGGGTCGTGACCGTCGAATCGATACCTATTTTGGCATGTGTTCATTTTTTGTTTATACCAGACCGTGTGGGTCATTTGGGGTTATTTGGGGGCATTTCTGAACTTTTTTGGGTTTGGTATTTTCTAAAAAGCGTCTGTATCTCTTACTAGACGTGTAGATGCGATGTTGAGGGTCGTGACCTTCGAATCGATACCTACTTCGGCAAATGTTCATTTTCGATTTAAACCAGACCGGGTGGGTCATTTGGGGGCATTTCTACACTTTTTGGGCTTTTGGATTTTCTAAGAAGTGTCCTTATCTCTTATTAGACGTGTGCATGCGATGTTGTGGGTCGGGACCTTTGAATCGATACCTATTTCGGCATAGATTCATTGTCGGTTTAAACCAGACCGAGTAGGTTGTTTAAGGTCATTTGGGGACATTTCTGTACTTTTTTGGGTTTGGTATTTTCTAAAACGTGTCCTTATCTCTTATTAGACGTGTGGATGCGGTGTGGAGGTTCGTGACCTTCGAATCGATACCTATTTTGGCATATTTTAATTTTCGATTTAAATCAAACCGGGTGGGTCGTTTGGGGTTATTTGAGGGCATTTCTATACTTTTTTCGGGCTTGGGATTTTCTAAAAAGTGTTCTTATCTCTTATTAGACGTGTGAATATGAAGTTGGGGGTCGTGACCTTCGAATCAATACCTATTTCGACATATGTTCATTTTCGATTGAAAGCAGATTGGGTGGATTGTTTGGGGGTTTTTTGGGGGCATTTCTGTTCTTTTTTGGGCTTGGGATTTTTTATGAAGTGTACTTATCTCTTATTAGACGTGTGGATATGATGTTGAGGGTCGTGGCCTTCGAATCGATACCTATTTAGACATATGTTCATTTTCAGTTTAAACAAGACCGGGTTGGTCGTTTTGGGTTATTCGGGAGCATTTCTGTACTTTTTTGGGTTTTGTATTTTATAAAAAGTGTACTTAACTCTTATTGGACGTGTGGATGCAATGTTGAGGGTCGTGACCTTCGTATCGATACGTATTTCGACATATGTTCATTTCTGGTCCGAACTAGACCGGGTGGGTCGTTTGGAGTTATTTGGGCGCGTTTTTGTACTTTTTTGGGTTTGGTATTTAGTAAAAAGTGTCATTATCTCTTATTAGATGTGTGGATGCGATGTTGAGGCTTGTGACCCGTGAATCGATACCTATTTCGACATATGTTCATTTTCGGTCTAAACCAGACCAAGTTGGTCGTTCGGAGTTATTTGGGGGATTTCTGTACTTCTTTGGGTTTGGGACTTTCTAAAAAGAGTCCTTATCTCTAATTAGACGTGTGGATGCGATGTTGAGGGTCGTGACCTTCGAATCAATACCTATTTCGGCATATGTTCATTTTCGGTTTAAACAAGATCGGGTGGGTCGTTTGGGGTTATTTGGGGGCATTTTTGTACTTTTTTGAGTTGGGATTTTCTAAAAAGTGTCCTTATCTCTTATTAGATGTGTGGATACGATGTTGAGGGTCGTGACCATCGAATCGATACCTATTTTGGCATGTGTTCATTTTCGGTTTAAACCAGCCCGTGTGGGTGATTTGGGGTTATTTGGGGGCATTTTTGAACTTTTTTGGGTTTGGTATTTTCTAAAAGGCGTATGTATCTCCTACTAGACGTGTAGATGCGATGTTGAGGGTCATGACCTTCGAATCCATACTTACTTCGGCATATGTTCATTTTCGATTTAAACCAGACCTGGTGGGTCATTTGGGGTTATTTGGGGGCATTTCTGTACTTTTTGGGCTTGAGATTTTCTAAAAAGTGTCCTTATCTCTTATTAGGAGTGTGGATGCGATGTTGTGGGTCAGGACCTTCGAATCTATACCTATTTCAACATATATTCATTTTCGATTTAAACCAGACCGAGTGGGTTGTTTGAGGTTATTTGGGGACATTTCTGTACTTTTTTGGGTTTGGTATTTTCTAAAAAGTGTCCTTATCTCTAATTAGACGTGTAGATGCGATGTTGAGGGTTGTGACCTTCGAATCAATACCTATTTAGGCATATGTTCATTTTCGTTTTAAACAAGACCGGGTGGGTCGTTTGGGGTTATTTGGGGGCATTTCTGTACTTTTTTGGGTTGGGATTTTTTAGAAAGTGTCCTTATCTTTTATTAGACGTGTGGATGCGATGTTGTGGGTTGTGACCTTCAAATCGATACCTATTTTGACATATGTTCATTTTTAGTTTAAACCAGACCGGGTGGGATGTTTGGGGATCTTTGGGGGCATTTCTGTACTTTTTTGGGTTTGGTATTTTATAAAGAGTATCGTTATCTCTTATTAGACATGTGGATGCGATGTTGACAGTTGTGACCTTCGAATCGATACGTATTTTCACATATGTTCATTTTCGGTCCTGACCAGACTGGGTGGGTCGTTTGGAGTTATTTGGAAGCATTTCTGTACTTTTTTGGGTTTGGTATTTTCCAAAAAGTGTCCTTATCGCTTATTATATGTGTGTATGCGATGTTGAGGGTTGTCACCTGCGAATCGATACCTATTTTGACATATGTTCATTTTCGGATTACATCAGACCAGGTGGGTCGTTTGGAGTTATTTTGGGGGGGGGGGGGGTTTGTACCATTTTGGTTTGGATTTTTCTAACAAGTGTCCTTATCTCTAATTAGACATGTGGATGCTATTTTGAGGGTCGTGACCTTCGAATCAATACCTATCTCGACATATGTTCATTTTTGGTTTAAACCAAACCGGGTGGGTCATTTCGGGTTATTTGGCGGCACTTCTGCACAATATGGGGTTTGGTATTTTCTAAAAAGTGTTCTTGTCTCTTAGTGGGCGTGTGGATGCGATGTTGAGGATCATGACCTTCGAATCGATACCTATTTCGACATATGTTCATTTTCAGTTTAAACCAGGCGGGGTGGATGGTTTGGGGTTATTTGGGGGCATTTCTTTATTTTTTTGTGTTTGGTATTTTATAAAAAAGTGCCCTTATCTCTTATTCTACATGTGGAAGTGATGTTGAGGGTCGTGACCTTCGAATCGATACCTATTTTGACATATGTTCATTTTCAGTTTGAAGCAGACTGGGTGGGTTGTTTGGGGTTATTTGGGGGCATTTCTTACTCTTTTGGGCTTGGGATATTCAAAAATGTGTCATGTTTGAGTTAAAATAATATCGCAAGCATACGGGTCAATTGTAGCTACGGGTCGAACACGAGGAGATATACGCCACTCTATTTAACTAACTTAAAAGTAATGCAAAGTGAACCAAATTAAAGTGTTAAATTAAACTAATTAAACTAATGAAAATTAATGCATCCTAACTCATAAGCATCTAACAAAATTAAGGGATTAAGTTGGCGTCCTAACACATGAGCATCTAACCTATCAAACTAACGTAAATTGGAAAGAATAACAAAAAACGCAACCACACTTCATAATCACATCAAAATAAATAAGGGAATAAAAGTGCATCCACAAACCACAACCATATAAAAAAAATAAAAGAAATAGAGGGCGAAGAAGAAGAAGATAGAGAGAGATAGAGGAGAAGGAGAATGAGATTGAGAGTTTAGATAATAAAACTTGGATGTGCTTGCATGAATGTAACTAAAAAGCTTGAATACTTCATAAACTTACCTTAGCCTCCTCTTCTAAATCTTCAAGTCTTGTCATCAACTTAAGAACTTAGACTAGAAGGCTTCAAACCTAAACTAGAATTAAGAAATTACAACCCAATTGAAGACTTAAATTGAAATTAAAGTATAAACTAAACCTATTACAACCATTAAATGAAAATCAAAAAGCAAACTAGAACTTAAAAAAGCCAAAAATCACAACTTAGAATGAGAAGAAAAAAAGAAATTTTACTAAGTGAATGAACTAAAAATTATACTAAAAACTGAATTAAAATTGAATTAGAAACTAATTAAAAACTGAACTAAAAAACTAACTTCTTACAACCCAGAGGGCAAGGGGTATTTATAGGGGGAAGAGAGGAGAAGAGAGAAGAGGGAAGTGTAGGAGAAATATTCCCTAAGAAAAGAGAATATTCTCTTCTCCTTCCTCTTTTACAATACCTTGAATCCTAAGTAAAAAAGGGAAAAAAATCGAAAGAAGAAGAAGAGAGGATTGTTTACATAGACTTTCTATTTCTAGAAAAGTAAACTTCCAATTCTAACAAGTGCTTCCTTTTCTTTGTAGATATCTTCTCCAAGCAATAAAATCAAAGCATCTTTGACTTTTCAACTTTCCATAGGTGAGAAAATATCTTTCAAAATAAATCTATCCCAAGTAGAATTCCAGAAGTGCCCTTGAGAAGTTGGAGGAGAGAGAGAGAGTAAGGGTGATGACTAGGATTCCTTCAAGACTAAATAAAATATCCATTCTGTCCTTTAGAAAACGTGGAGCATGGGGTGCTTATATAGGCCTCACCATTGTGTTCTTTGCTAAAAATCACCCAAAATAGACCCAAATTTCGTCCAATTTGGAGTTCGGGAGCCCAAGATATCTCAAGTTAAAGTTGGACTGTCCAGAGCCCTCCAAATGGAATCTTTCAGGTACAAGAAATATAACTTCTGGTTATTGCGTTAAGGCTCCTGGAATCCGAACTTTTGCTTCACTTTGTCTCCGGCCGACTATCAATAATTATAAATAAACCCCTGCAAACCATTTTCGTGCTTCGTTACGGAAACGACTGTGACTTCTTCGTTTCAACTCGGAATCATGTGCCGTTTAAACCGTTACGAGGCTGACTCGATGAGCTACGCGTCCAAGCCATTAATACCTATAAACAGCTCAAAAACATTTCCTTTATATCATCTCCTCCATTTTCACAAGAATTCACCTAAAACCTGAAAAGCACAAGAAAGCACCGAGTAACTCTGTCCAATGTGGTAAAATGTATGTTTTATGCCCTAAGATTTCACACATAAATGTGCTCATCATGTCATTTTCTCTTATAGATGTGTGGATGCGATGTTGAGGGTCGTGACCTTCGAAATGATACCTATTTCGACATATGTTCATTTTCGGTTTAAACCAGACCGGGTGGGCCGCTAGTGGTTATTTGGTGGTATTTCTGTATTTTTTTGGGTTTGGTATTTTCTAAAAAGTGTCCTTATCTCTTATTAGGCATGTGGATGCGATGTTGAGGGTCATGATCGTCGAATCGATACCTATTTTGGCATGTGTTCATTTTCGCTTTAAACCAGACCGTGTGGGTCATTTGGGGTTATTTGGGGGCATTTCTGAACCTTTTTAGGTTTGGTATTTTCTAAAAAGCGTCTGTATCTCTTACTAGATGTGTAAATGCGATGTTGAGGGTCGTGACCTTCGAATCGATACCTACTTCGGCATATGTTCATTTTCGATTTAAACCAGACTGGATGGGTCATTTGGGGTTATTTGGGGGCTTTTCTGTACTTTTTAAGCTTTGGATTTTCTAAAAAGTGTCCTTATCTCTTATTAGACGTGTGGATGCGATGTTGGTGGTCGGGACCTTCGTATCGATACCTATTTCGGCATATATTCATTTTCGATTTAAACCAGACTGAGTGGGTTGTTTGAGGTTATTTAGGGACATTTCTGTACTTTTTTGGGTTTGGTATTTTTTATAAAAAGTGTCCTTATCTCTTATTAGACGTGTGGATGCGATGTTGAGGTTCGTGACCTTCGAATCGATACTTATTTCGACATATGTTCATTTTCGATTGAAAGCAGACTGGGTGGATTGTTTGGGGTTTTTTGGGGGCATTTCTGTTCTTTTTTGGGCTTGGGATTTTCTAAGAAGTGTCCTTATCTCTTATTATACGTGTGGATCGATGTTGAGGGTCGTGGCCTTCGAATCGATACCTATTTCGACATATGTTCATTATCGGTTTAAACAAGACCGGGTGGGTCGTTTTGGGTTATTTGGGAGCATTTCTGTACTTTTTTGGGTTTGGTATTTTATAAAAAGTGTACTTATCTCTTATTAGACGTGTGGATGCGATGTTGAGGGTCGTGACCTTCGTATCGATATGTATTTCGACATATGTTCATTTTTCGGTCCGAACCAGACTAGGTGGGTCGTTTGGGGTTATTTGGGCACATTTCTGTACTTTTTTGGGTTTGGTATTTGGGCACGTTTCTGTACTTATCTCTTATTAGATGTTGAGGCTTGTGACCTGCGAATCGATACCTATTTCGACATATGTTCATTTTCGGTCTAAACCAGACCAGGTGGGTCGTTTGGAGTTATTTGGGGGATTTCTGTACTTTGGGTTTGGGATTTTTTTAAAAGAGTCCTTATTTCTAATTAGACGTGTGGATGCGATGTTGAGGGTCGATACCTATTTCGACATATGTTCATTATTGGTTTAAACAGACCGGGTGGGTCGTTTTAGGTTATTTGGTGGCATTTCTATACTTTATTAGGTTTGGTATTTTCTAAAAAATGTTCTTATCTCTTATTAGACGTGTGCATGCGATGTTGAGGGTCGTGACCTTCGAATCGATACCTATTTCGACATATGTTCATTTTCAGTTTAAACCAGGCGGGGTGGGTGGTTTGGGGTTATTTGGGGGCATTTCTTTATTTTTTTGTGTTTGGTATTTTATAAAAAAGTGCCCTTATCTCTTATTCTACATGTGGAAGTGATGTTGAGGGTCGTGACCTTCGAATCGATACCTATTTTGACATATGTTCATTTTCAGTTTGAAGCAGACTGGGTGGGTTGTTTGGGGTTATTTGGGGGCATTTCTTACTCTTTTGGGCTTGGGATATTCAAAAATGTGTCATGTTTGAGTTAAAATAATATCGCAAGCGTACGGGTCAATTGTAGCTACGGGTCGAACACGAGGAGATATACGCCACTTTATTTAACTAACTTAAAAGTAATGCAAAGTGAACCAAATTAAAGTGTTAAATTAAACTAATTAAACTAATGAAAATTAATGCATCCTAACTCATAAGCATCTAACAAAATTAAGGGATTAAGTTGGCGTCCTAACACATGAGCATCTAACCTATGAAACTAACGTAAATTGGAAAGAATAACAAAAAACGCAGCCACACTTCATAATCACATCAAAATAAATAAGGGAATAAAAGTGCATCCACATACCACAACCATATAAAAAAAATAAAAGAAATAGAGGGAGAAGAAGAAGAAGATAGAGAGAGATAGAGGAGAGGGAGAATGAGATTGAGAGTTTAGATAATAAAACCTGGATGTGCTTGCATGAATGTAACTAAAAAGCTTGAATACTTCATAAACTTACCTTAGCCTCCTCTTCTAAATCTTCAAGTCTTGTCATCAACTTAAGAACTTAGACTAGAAGGCTTCAAACCTAAACTAGAATTAAGAAATTACAACCCAATTGAAGACTTAAATTGAAATTAAAGTATAAACTAAACCTATTACAACCATTAAATGAAAATCAAAAAGCAAACTAGAACTTAAAAAAGCCAAAAATCACAACTTAGAATGAGAAGAAAAAAAGAAATTTTACTAAGTGAATGAACTAAAAATTATACTAAAAACTGAATTAAAATTGAATTAGAAACTAATTAAAAACTGAACTAAAAAACTAACTTCTTACAACCCAGAGGGCAAGGGGTATTTATAGGGGGAAGAGAGGAGAAGAGAGAAGAGGGAAGTGTAGGAGAAATATTCCCTAAGAAAAGAGAATATTGTCTTCTCCTTCCTCTTTTATAATACCTTGAATCCTAAGAAAAAAAGGGAAAAAAATCGAAAGAAGAAGAAGAGAGGATTGTTTACATAGACTTTCTATTTCTAGAAAAGTAAACTTCCAATTCTAACAAGTGCTTCCTTTTCTTTGTAGATATCTTCTCCAAGCAATAAAATCAAAGCATCTTTGACTTTTCAACTTTCCATAGGTGAGAAAATATCTTTCAAAATAAATCTATCCCAAGTAGAATTCCAGAAGTGCCCTTGAGAAGTTGGAGGAGAGAGAGAGAGTAAGGGTGATGACTAGGATTCCTTCAAGAATAAATAAAATACCCATTCTGTCCTTTAGAAAACGTGGAGCATGGGGTGCTTATATAGGCCTCACCATTGTGTTCCTTGCTAAAAATCACCCAAAATAGACCCAAATTTCGTCCAATTTGGAGTTCGGGAGCCCAAGATATCTCAAGTTAAAGTTGGACTGTCCAGAGCCCTCCAAATGGAATCTTTTAGGTATAAGAAATATAACTTCTGGTTATTGCGTTAAGGCTCCTGGAATCCGAACTTTTGCTTCACTTTGTCTCCGGCCGACTATCAATAATTATAAATAAACCCCTGCAAACCATTTTCGTGCTTCGTTACGGAAACGACTGTAACTTCTTTGTTTCAACTCGGAATCATGTGCCGTTTGAACCGTTACGACGCTGACTCGATGAGCTACGCGTCCAAGCCATTAATACCTATAAACAGCTTAAAAACATTTCCTTTGTATCATCTCCTCCATTTTCACAAGAATTTACCTAAAACCTGAAAAGCACAAGAAAGCACCGAGTAACTCTGTCCAATGTGGTAAAATGTATGTTTTATGCCCTAAGATTTCACACATAAATGTGCTCATCATGTCATTTTCTCTTATAGATGTGTGGATGCGATTTTGAGGGTCGTGACCTTCGAAACGATACCTATTTCGACATATGTTCATTTTCGGTTTAAACCAGACCGGGTGGGTCGTTAGTGGTTATTTGGTGGCATTTCTATATTTTTTTAGGCGTGTGGATGCGATGTTGAGGGTCATGATCGTCGAATCGATACCTATTTTGGCATGTGTTCATTTTCGCTTTAAACCAGACCGTGTGGGTCATTTGGGGTTATTTGGGGGCATTTCTGAACTTTTTTGGGTTTGGTATTTTCTAAAAAGCGTCTGTATCTCTTACTAGATGTGTAAATGCGATGTTGAGGGTCGTGACCTTCGAATCGATACCTACTTCGGCATATGTTCATTTTCGATTTAAACCAGACTGGATGGGTCATTTGGGGTTATTTAGGGGCGTTTCTGTACTTTTTAGGCTTTGGATTTTCAAAAAAGTGTCCTTATCTCTTATTAGACGTGTGGATGCGATGTTGGTGGTCGGGACCTTCGTATCGATACCTATTTCGGAATATTTTCATTTTCGGTTTAAACCAGACTGAGTGGGTTGTTTGAGGTTATTTATGGACATTTCTGTACTTTTTTGGGTTTGGTATTTTTTATAAAAAGTGTCCTTATCTCTTATTAGACGTGTGGATGCGATGTTGAGGTTCGTGACCTTCGAATCGATACTTATTTCGACATATGTTCTTTTTCGATTGAAAGCAGACTGGGTGGATTGTTTGGGGTTTTTTGGGGGCATTTCTGTTCTTTTTTGGGCTTGGGATTTTCTAAGAAGTGTCCTTATCTCTTATTAGACGTGTGGATCGATGTTGAGGGTTGTGGCCTTCGAATCGATACCTATTTCGACATATGTTCATTATCGGTTTAAACAAGACCGGGTGGGTCGTTTTGGGTTATTTGGGAGCATTTCTGTACTTTTTTGGGTTTGGTATTTTATAAAAAGTGTACTTATCTCTTATTAGACGTGTGGATGCGATGTTGAGGGTCGTGACCTTCGTATCGATATGTATTTCAACATATGTTCATTTTTCGGTCCGAACGACTAGGTGGGTCGTTTGGAGTTATTTGGGCACGTTTTTGTACTTTTTGGGTTTGGTATTTGGGCACGTTTCTGTACTTATCTCTTATTAGATGTTGAGGCTTGTGACCTGCAAATCGATACCTATTTCGACATATGTTCATTTTCGGTCTAAACCAGACCAGGTGGGTCGTTTGGAGTTATTTGGGGGATTTCTGTACTTCTTTGGGTTTGGGATTTTCTAAAAAGAGTCCTTATCTCTAATTAGACGTGTGGATGCGATGTTGAGGGTCGATACCTTCGAATCGATACCTATTTCGACATATGTTCACTTTTGGTTTAAACAGACCGGGTGGGTCGTTTTAGGTTATTTGGTGGCATTTCTATACTTTATTAGGTTTGGTATATTCTAAAAAATGTTCTTATCTCTTATTAGACGTGTGCATGCGATGTTGAGGGTCGTGACCTTCGAATCGATACCTATTTCGACATATGTTCTTTTTCAGTTTAAACCTGACCGGGTGGGTCGTTTGGGGTTATTTGGTGGCATTTCTGTAGTTTTTTGAATTTGGTATTTTCTAAAAGGTGTCCTTATCTCTTATTAGACGTGTGGATGCAATGTTGAGGGTCGTGTCCGTCGAATCGATACCTATTTTGGTATATGTTCATTTTCGGTTTGAACCAGACCGGGTGGGTCATTTGGGGTTATTTGGGGGCATTTCTGTACATTGTTGGGTTTGGTATTTTCAAAAAGTGTCCTTATCTCTTATTAGACGTGTTAAAACGATGTTGAGGGTCGTGACCGTCGAATCGTTACCTATTTCAACGTATGTTCATTTTCGGTTTAAACCAGGCCGAGTGGGTCGTTTGGGGTTTCTTGGGGGCATTTTTGTACTTTTTTTGGCTTGGGGTTTTCTAAAACGTGTCCTTATCTCTTATTAGACGTGTGGATGCGATGTTGATTGTCGTGACCTTCGAATCGATATGTATTTCGACATATGTTCATTTTTTATCCAAACCAAACCAGTTTGGTCGTTTGGAGTTATTTGGGGACATTTCTATACTTTTTTGGGTTTGGGATTTTCTAAAAAGTGTCCTTATCTCTTATTAGAAGTGTGGATGTGATGTTGAGGGTTGTGACCTGCGAATCGATACCTATTTCGACATATGTTCATTTTCGGTTTAAACCAAACCGTGTGGGTCGTTTTGGGTTATTTGGGGGCATTTCTGTACTTTTTTTGGCTTTGGTGTTTTCTAAAAAGTGTCTTTATCTCTTATTAGACATGTGGATCCGTTGTTGAGGGTCGTGACCTTCGAATCGATACCTATTTGGACATATGTTCGTCTTCGGTTTAAACCAGACCGGGTGGGTAGTTTGGGGTTATTTGGGGGCATTTCTGTAGTTTTTTGGGCTTGGGATTTTCTAAAAAGTGTCCTTATCTCTTATTAGACATGGGGATGCAATGTTGAGGGTCGTGACCTTCGAATCGATACCTATTTCGACATATGTTCATTTTCGGTCCGAACCAGAATGGGTGGGTCGTTTGGAGTTATTTGGGGGCCTTTTTATACTTTTTTGGGTTTGGAATTTTCTAAAAAGTGTCCTTATCATTTATTAGATGTGTGGATGTGATGTCGAGGATTTGACCGGCGAATTGATACCTATTTCGACATACGTTCATTTTTGGTTTAAACCAGACTAGGTGGGTCGTTTGGGGTTATTCCGGGGCATTTTTGTACTTTTTTGGTTTTGGGATCTTCTAAAAAGTGTCTTTATCTCTAATTGTACATGTGGATGCGATGTTGAGGGTCGTGACCTTCGAATCGATACCTATTTTGACATATGTTCATTTTCGATTTAAAATAGACCACGCGAGTCGTTTGGGTTATTTGGCAGCATTTCTATTTTTTTTTAGGTTTGGTATTTTATAAAAAGTGTCATTATCTCTTATTAGATGTGTGGATGAGATGTTGAGGGTCGTGACCTTCGAATCAATACGTATTTCGACATATGTTCATTTTCGGTCCGAACCAGATCGGGTGTGTCGTTTGGGGTTATTTGGGGGCATTTGTATACTTTTTCTGTTTGGTATTTTCTAAAAAGTGTCTTTATCTCTTATTAGATGTGTGAATGCGATGTTGATGGTTGTGACCTTCGAATCGATACCTATTTCGACATATGTTCTTTTTCGGTTTAAACCAGACTGGGTGGGTCGTTTGGGGTTATTTGGCAGCATTTCTGTAGTATTTTGGGTTTGGTATTTTCTAAAAAGTGTCCTTATCTCTTATTAGACGTGTGAATGCGATGTTGAGGGTCGTGACCTTCGAATCGATACTTATTTTGGCATATGTTCATTTTCGGTTTAAAAAAGACCAGGTGGGTCGTTTTGGGGTTATTTGGGGGCATTTCTGTACTTTTTTGGATTGGGATTTTCTAAAAAGTGTCATTATCTCTTATTAGACGTGTGGATGCGATGTTGTGGGCCGTGACCTTCGAATCAATATCTATTTTGACATATGTTCATTTTCAATTTAAACCAGACCGGGTGGGATGTTTGGGGATATTTGGGGGCATTTCTATATTTTTTTGGGTTTGGTATTTTCTAAAAAGTGTCCTTATCTCTGATTAGACGTGTGGATGCGATGTTGAGGGTCGTGACCGTCGAATCGTTACCTATTTTGGCATGTGTTCATTTTCGTTTTAAACCAGAGCATATGGGTCATTTGGGGTTATTCGGGGGCATTTCTGAACTTTTTTGGGTTTAGTATTTTCTAAAAAACGTCTGAATCTCTTACTAGACGCGTAGATGCGATGTTTAGGGTCGTGACCTTCGAATCGATACCTATTTCGGCATATGTTTATTTTTGGTTTAAACAAGACCGGGTGGGTCGTTTGGGGTTATTTTGGGGCATTTCTATACATTTTTGGGTTTGGATTTTCTAAAAAGTGTCCTTATCTCTTTAGACGTGTGGATGCGATGTTGTGGGTCGTGACCTTCGAATCAATACCTATTTCGACATATGTTCATTTTCAAATTAAACCAGATCGGGTGGGATGTTTGGGGATATTTGGGGGCATTTCTGTACTTTTTTGGGTTTGATATTTTATAAAAAGTATCCTTATCTCTTATTAGATGTGTGGATGCGATGTTGACGGTTGTGACCTTCGAATCGATACGTATTTCGACATATGTTCATTTCCGGTCCTAACCAGACTGGGTGGGTTGTTTGGAGTTATTTGGAGGCATTTCTGTACTTTTTTGGGTTTGGCATTTTCCAAAAAGTGTCCTTATCTCTTATTATATGTGTGTATGCGATGTTGAGGGTTGTCACCTACGAATCGATACCTATTTCGACATATGTTCATTTTCGGATTACATCAGACCAGGTTGGTCGTTTGGAGTTATTTGGGGGCATTTCTATACTTTTTTGGGTTGGGATTTTCTAAAAAGTGTCCTTATCTCTTTAGACGTGTGGATGCGATGTTATGGGTCGTGACCTTTGAATCAATACCTATTTCGACATATGTTCATTTTCAGTTTAAACCAGACCGGGTGGGATGTTTGGGGATATTTGGGGGCATTTCTATACTTTTTGGGTATGGTATTTTTTTAAAAGTATCCTTATCTGTTATTAGACATGTGGATGCGATGTTGACGGTTGTGACCTTTGAATCGATACGTATTTCGACATCTGTTCATTTTCGATCCTAACCAGACTGGGTGGGTCATTTGGAGTTATTTGGAGGCATTTCTATACTTTTTTGGGTTTGGTATTTTCCAAAAAGTGTCCTTATCTCTTATTATATGTGTGTATGCGATGTTGAGGGTTGTCACCTGCGAATCGATACCTATTTCGACATACGTTAATTTTTGGATTACATCAGACTAGGTGGGTCGTTTGGAGTTATCTAGGGGGGAGGTTTTGTACCTTTTTGGGTTTGGGATTTTCTAACAAGTGTCCTTATCTATAATTAGACGTGTGGATGCGATTTTGAGGGTCGTGACCTTCGAATCAATACCTATCTCGACATATGTTCATTTTTTGTTTAAACCAAACCGGGTGGGTCGTTTCGGGTTATTTGGTAGCACTTCTGCTCAATTTTGGGTTTGGTATTTTCTAAAAAGTGTTCTTATCTCCAAGTAGACGTGTGGATGCAAGGTTGAGGGTCGTGACCTTCGAATCGATACCAAGTTCGACATATGTTCATTTTCGGCTTAAACCAGGCGGGGTGGGTGGTTTGGGGTGTTTTGGGGGCATTTCTGTACTTTTTTGTGTTTGGTGTTTTATAAAAAAGTGCCCTTATCTCTTATTATACATGTGGATGTGATGTTGAGGGTCGTGACCTTCGAATCGATACCTATTTCGATATATGTTCATTTTCGATTTAAAGCAGACTGGGTGGGTTGTTTGGGGTTATTTGGGGGCATTTAATACTCTTTTGGGCTTGGGATATTCTAAAATGTGTCCTTATTTCTGATAGACGTGTGGATACGATGTTGAGGGTTGTGACCTTCGAACCGATACCTATTTCGACATATGTTCATTTTCGGTTTAAACCAGACCGGGTGGGTCGTTAGGGGTTATTTGGGGGCATTTTTGTATTTTTTTGGGTTGGGTATTTTCTAAAAAGTTTCCTTATCTCTTATTAGACGTGTGGATGCGATGTTGTGGGTCGGGACCTTCGAATCGATACCTATTTCGGTATATAGTCATTTTGGATTTAAACCAGACCGAGTGGGTTGTTTGAGGTTATTTGGGGACATTTCTGTACTTTTTTGGGTTTGGTATTTTCTAAAAAGTGTCCTTATCTCTTATTAGACTTGTGGATGCAATGTTGAGGTTCGTGACCTTCGAATCGATACCTATTTCGGCATATGTTCATTTTTTGTTTAAACCAGACTGGGTGGGTCGTTTAGGGTTATTTGGGGGCATTTCTGTACGTTTTTGGGCTTGGGATTTTCTAAAAAGTGTCCTTATCTCTTATTAGACGTGTGGATGCGAAGTTGAGGGTCGTGACCTTCGAATCGATACTTATTTCGACATATGTTCATTTTTGGTTGAAAGCACACTGGGTGGTTTGTTTGGGGTTTTTTGGGGGCATTTCTGTTCTTTTTTGGGCTTGGGATTTGCTAAAAAGTGTCCTTATCTTTTATTAGATGTGTTGATACGATGTTGATGGTCGTGACCCTCAAATCGATACCTATTTCGACGTATGTTCATTTTCGGTTTAAACCAGGCCGAGTGGGTCGTTTGGGGTTTCTTGGGGGCATTTTTGTACTTTTTTTGGCTTGGGATTTTTTAAAACGCGTCCTTATCTCTTATTAGATGTGTGGATGTGATGTTGAGTGTCGTGACCTTCGAATCGATACGTATTTTGACATATGTTCATTTTTTATCCGAACCAAACCGATTGGGTCGTTTGGAGTTATTTGGGGGCATTTCTATACTTTTTTGGGTTTGTGATTTTCTAAAAAGTGTCCTTATCTCTTATTAGAAGTGTGGATGTGATGTTGAGGGTTGTGACCTGCGAATCGATACCTATTTTGACATATGTTCATTTTCGGTTTAAACCAGACCAGGTGGGTCGTTTGGGGTTATTTGGGGGCATTTCTATACTTTTTTGGGTTTGGGATTTTCTAAAAAGTGTCCTTATCTCTAATTAGACATGTGGATGCGATGTTGAGGGTCGTGACCTTCGAATCGATACCTATTTTGACATATGTTCATTTTTGGTTTAAACCAAACCATGTGGGTCATTTGGGGTTATTTGGGGGCATTTCTGTACTTTTTTGGCTTTGGTGCTTTCTAAAAAGTGTCTTTATTTGTTATTAGATGTGTGGATGCGATGTTGAGGGTCTTGACCTTCGAATCGATACCTTTTTCGACATATGTTAATTTTCGATTTAAACCAGACCGGGTGGGTCGTTTTAGGTTATTTGGGGGCATTCTGTAGTTTTTTGGGCTTGGGATTTTCTAAAAAGTGTCCTTATTTTCTATTAGACATGTGGATGCGATACTGAGGGTCGTGACTTTCGAATCGATACCTATTTTGACATATGTTCATTTTCGGTCCAAACCAGAACGGGTGGGTCGTTTGGAGTTATTTGGGGGCCTTTTTGTACTTTTTTGGGTTTGGGATTTTCTAAAGAGTGTCCTTAGCTTTTATTAGAAGTGTGGATGCGATGTTGAAGGTTTGACTGGCGAATCGATACCTATTTCGACATATGTTCAGTTTCGATTTAAACCAGACCAGGTGGATCGTTTGGGGTTATTTCGAGGCATTTCTGTACTTTTTTGGGCTTGGGATTTACTAAAAAGTGTCCTTATCTCTAATTGTACATGTGGATACGATGTTGAGGGTCGTGACCTTCGAATCGATACCTATTTCGACATATGTTCATTTTCGATTTAAAATAGACCAGGCGGGTGGTTTGGGTTATTTGGGGGCATTTCTGTACTTTTTTGGGTTTGGAATTTTATAAAAAGTGTCATTATCTCTTATTAGACGTGTGGATGAGATGTTGAGGGTCGTGACCTTCGAATCGATACGTATTTCGACATATATTCATTTCCGATCCGAACCAGACCGGGTGGCTCGTTTGGAGTTATTTGGGGGCATTTGTATACTTTTTGTGTTTGGTATTTTCTAAAAAGTGTCATTATCTCTTATTAGATGTGTGGATGCGATGTTGAGGGTTGTGACCTGCGAATCAATACCTATTTTGACATATGTTCATTTTCTGTTTAAACCAGACCGGATGGGTCATTTGGGGTTATTAGGGGGTATTTCTATCCTTTTTTGGGTTTGGTATTTTATTAAAAGTGTCCTTATCTCTTATTAGATGTGTGGATGTGATGTTGAGGGTCGTGACCTTCGAATCGATACCTATTTCGGCATATGTTCATTTTTGGTTTAAACCAGACTGGGTGAGTCGTTTGGGCTTATTTGGGGTCCTTTCTGTTCTTTTTTGGGCCTTTGATTTTCTATAAAGTGTCCTTATCTCTTATTAGGCGTATGGACACCTTCGAATCGATACCTATTTCTACATATGTTCATTTTCGGTTTAAAGCAGATCGGGTGGGTCGTTTGGGGTTATTTGGGGGAATTTTTGTACTTTTTTGGGTTTGGTATTTTCTAAATAGTGTCCTTATTTCTTATTAGACGTGTGGGTGGATGCGATGTTGAGGGTCGTGACCTTCGAACGATACCTATTTTGGCATATGTTCCTTTTCGGTTTAAACAAGATCGGGTGGGTCGTTTGGGGTTATTTGGGGGCGTTTTTGTATTTTTTTGGGTTTGGTATTTTCTAAAAGTGTCCTTATCTCTTATTAGACGTGTGGATGCGATGTTGAGGGTCGTGACCTTCGAATCGATACCTATTTCGGCATATGTTCGTTTTCTGTTTAAACCAGACCGGGTGGGTCGTTTGGGGTTATTTGGGGGCATTTTTGTACTTTTTTGGGCTCGGGATTTTCTTAGAAGTGTCCTTATCTCTTATTAGACTCGTGGATGCGATGTTGAGAGTCGTGACCTTCGAATCGATACCTATTTTGACATATGGTCATTTTCGGTTTAAACCAAATCGGGTGGGTCGTTTGGAATTATTTGGGGGTATTTCTGTACTTTTTTGGCTTTGGGATTTTCTAAAAATTGTCCTTATTTCTTATTAGATGTGTGGATGCGATGTTGAGGGTCGTGACCTTCGAATCGATACCTTTTTTATTCTTTGATAGGTTAGTATGATTGTATTAAGACAGAAAAAAGAAGAAACAAAATATAGAAAATGGCAGCCCTTGCCCCCTCCCCTTAGACAGGCCTAAGAGGGGAAGGAGAGCTCTAGAGACAACCCGAGGACAAGCCCTTGGTGATACTGCCCCAAACAACCGGGCCTACTACTCAATGTGAAGGGGTCCTAAAGTAGGTTTTACGGTCTGAATCATCCTTGATCAACTCCACCAAGTCCGGGGGGAAATCCGGGGGGTAGAAAATTGGTTCCCCATCCCCAGTATCAATGGCTGGAACAAAGTCTGCCAGTTGGTTGAGCTCCCAATCTCCTTACGTTGCAAATGCTCCATTAGAGAGGTGATACAGACCTTTAAGGCCTGCATGCTCCAAGGACAGCTCACTATTCCATTCAAAATATCCACTACAAGTTTGGAATCGGATCTAATAGAAACCCGAAGGAGATCCTTTTGAATGCATAAGGACCCCCCTAAGGATAGCAAGAAGTTCCATTCCACGAACAGAATTATCTTCTCCCTTCCCAACATAAGCCACAATAGCAGCCCCTGTGTCATCATGAATGATCCCACCATAAGAAGCTCTATCAGCCGCCAAAGACCCATCACAATGAAGGGCTGCATTTGTGTAGGAGGTCTGAACCACGCACAGGTTTTTTGTGTAATAACCTTCCAATCTACCCTAATCCCCCAACTGTCAGCCAGAAACTGATTTCTGGGATTTTGGACAACCGAAATGGGAAAGGCAGCACACTTGATAGCCACATCAAGTCTAATAGCCTCAATAATCTGATCATGAGACCTAACCTTGTTTTCAAAAAGCCTTCGGTTTCTTTCCCACCAAATATAATGCATAGTAGCACAAAAAGCCAACTTGGGAATAATGTCCATCTTGTCATTAGCACAGTCAACATTTGAGAGCCAGACAATCACATTCTAGAGAGCGGTGGGCGCCCCCCCCCCCCCGCTTGTGAGCAAAAGGAACTAATTCTCCCCCAAATGCTGCTGGAAAAGGGGCAATTGAAGAAAAGATGCTCATGACTTTCAGTTCCAGCCCAACAAAAAAAGGGTAATTCGGTCCAACATGGATATTCCTCTTAATTAGCTGGTCTTTGGTTGGGAGAGCACCCGTAAGACATCTCCAAGTAGTGCAAGAATGCTTAGGGAAGTTCTCTGCAAGCCAAGTATATTTATTCCAACCCACCTTAGTAGAAGTCCTTCTAATACTGTCCTAGGCTGATTTAGTGGTGAATAAGCCATTAGGGGTTTTCTTCCAAAAAATAAGATCCTCCGTGCCACTCAAAATAGGTACATGTTGCAAATCACCCCAGACACTAATCAGGTCAAAGGAACCATAGGAAATGAGATGCCAGGCGCCCTATCTAATAATGTCCAAAACCATAGCCATAGGGTGAGAGCCCGCATCATATCTGATACGATCCCCAAGTTTTTTGATTAAAACCCCTTGAGGATGCCACTTATCGAGCCAGAGTCTTGTTGAGTGGCCAGACCCAATAAAGAGGAGGATGTGGTGTTCAACCAAATCTCTATACTTAAGCACTTTATGCCAGACCCAAGAGAAGTTTTGGGGGATTTTCACAGTCCAAATGGAATCATTCTTTAAGTAATGGGCATAAACCCACCTAACCCAAAGGCTATCCTTTTAGAAGCAATCCACCAAACTTGCTTTAGGATACCCGTAACATTCATATCAGAAATTCTACGGATACCTAAACCCCCTTCATCTTTAGGTTTGCAAATTTTATCCCAAGAAACATAGTGTACCTTTCGTTCCAATGAGGGACCTGTCCAAAGGAAATTCGAGAACATGGATTCCAGCTTCTGTTTGACTCCACTTGGTAAGGCAAATATACCCAACCAAAAAATGTAGCAACCCTGGAGAATAGAGCTAAGAAGCTGTAGCCGACCAGCAAAGGATAAGAAACGAGCTTTCCAACCATCAAGTCTTCATCTCACAAAATCAAGAATAGTGGAGCAATCTGCCATAGAAAGCTTGCGTGAGATAAGATGAACACCAAGATACCGAATGGGCAGCTTAGTGTCCACAAAATTCGTTAATTCCAAAAGTTGCAGTCTGGCCGTTTGGGTAAGGCCCCCTAAAATAATAGAGGACTTAGCTCTGTTGAGTTTCAACCCAGAGTAGGTGTGAAAATCAGTCAGAGCCCCCAAACAAGCCGAAATAGAGTCAGGGACAACCTTCACAAAAATCATCAAGTCATCTGTGAAGATAAGGAGCGAAAGATGGGAGCTTTTGGATCTTGGGAGCAGGCTGATTTGACCTTTAGTTTCCAACTTCCTCATCAAGGCCGAAAAACCTTCCATGGCAATGGTAAACAGGTAAGGGTATAGAGGATCTCCCTGTCTTATCCCCCTCTTTCCTTTAAAATAACCTGTAGGGCTTCCATTGAGAAGAATCGAGAAGCAGGGAGTATCAACACAAGCTTTCACCCATCGAATGAACTTGCTTGGGAAACCCATCCTTTCTATGATCTAAAAGTGGAACTTTCTACTAAGGGAGTCATAGGCTTTATGTAAGTCAATTTTCAGCACTGTCGTAGGGGAAGTCCCTTTCTGCTCAGTATCCCTAACCACATCGTGACAAACAAGGATGTTATCCACAATAGAGTACCCTTTGATAAAAGTAGATTGGTTATCACTAACCACTTTCCCGACAACTCCTTGCAGCCTATTAGATAAAATTTTTGTAATGATTTTATAAAATAGGTTGCAAAGAGCTATTGGTCTGTAGACCGCAAAAGAAGAAGTAGCTTCGGTCTTCGGGATGAGGCTGGTGAAAGTAGCATTAATAGAGCTTGGCATAATGGATTTGGAAAAAACCATTTAACGGCCAACGTGACATCCTCTCCAACAACCTCCCAAGAGTGCTTAAAGAAGGCTGCCCCAAACCTATCCGGCCCTAGAGCTTTGGAATCCTTAATAGCAAACACCCCCTCCCTAATTTCCTTATTAGAAACCTGCCCAATAAGACTATTTTGCTGCGCAAGATTCAGGCCGTGTTGTAAAGGAATAGACTCGAGTTAAAACCCAGTGTCATCTGCATTTGCTCAAAACAGGTTAATGTAAAAGGAAACTACCTCCATTTTGATAAGATTGGGTTCCTTGATAACCTCATTTCTTTCATTATGCACCTCCAAAATGTGATTCCTGTTTTGCCTACACACCATGGACTTGTGGAAGAAGCTATTATTTTCGTCCCCTAATTGAATATTCTTAACTCTTGATTTCTCCTTAAGGAATTTTTGTTCAGTGCTAAGAGCTTCCCATAACTTCTTTTTGGCTTCTGACTCTAAGATAACTAAATCGGAGTCATTTGGGTGGGCAGCAAGGCTGACTTGAATGTGAGTCAACTCCGAAGTAGCATTCTTGACTGCAAGAAAAACATCTCCAATGCTGTCTTTATTCCACTTCTTGAGTTCAGCCTTGACATTTTTAAGGCCCCGCGAACCGAAGAATAGGATTGAGCTTCATATTAACTGGGCAGTCCCAACCTTTAATCACCGCTTCATCGAAACCCTCTCTTCCAATCCAAGCTTCAAAGAACTGGAAAGGTTTTGGGCCAAAGTTTACCCCATCAAGGATCGAAACCACTGCTAGAGAATGATCCGACAGCCCCGGGGGAAGGAAGGTGGCTTCGGAAGAACTGAGTGTATCCATCCAATTCAAGTTAACCAAGGCCCTATCCAATTTGCAACAGACCCGAGAGCTGCCCCCTACCTATTATTCCAAGTAAAGAGTTCTCCCTTCCACTTTAAATCAATAAGATTTGTGCCAAAGATGAAAGAGTTAAAATCATCAGCAGCCTCATGACAGATTGGATCCCCTCCAAGCTTTTCACTTTGTTGACGAACAACATTAAAATCCCCTAGAGCAACCCAAGGAATGGAGATATTGCTAGCAAGAGTAATAACATCCCTCCAAAGCTCCCTCCTTTCTTCCATCGAATTCGAAGCATAAACAGCGGTGCACAAAAAATGGAGAGAGGTCCCCAAAGTAGTCACTTTAACATGAATAAATTGAGTGGATTTCTGAATTTCCTCAACTTTAAAAACTGTAGCATCCCAGCCCAACCAAATGCGAATAGTAGAATTTGCTTCACCATTATGTAAATACTTCCAATTTGAAAGGAAAGGGTCAAAGGTAGGCAGCACAATTCTCCGCTTTCACCTTAGTCTCAAGAAGAATGGCTAATTTAGCATTATTGTCCATAATCACCTTTTTAATTCCACGTCTCTTTGTAGGGGCATTCATACCCCTCAAATTCCAAGAGATGCAATTCATCTAAGGTGATGGGTTGCCACATCGGTCCCACCCTTTCTAGGTCCCTCCAATCTAATGCCCCCACCTTCCTTCACAGGAATGCGTTGAGGTAAAAATTTAGTGCCTCTTCCACTGGCCCGGCCCAATAAAGAAGAACTAAGAGAACCAGAAAAACCCATACCTCTATCCAAAGACCCTTGGCTAGCCCGGTTTTTTGCTGCCTGCCGCTTCAACCTTTCAAAATTAGCTGAGGGTTTATTGGCCAGGTTAGATCCTTTACCTCTCAAATATAGCAGCTCTTCTCCACTTCCGTTTCCTTCCAAAATGGAACCATCCTTTTGCGCAGCTAATTCCCCAGCTTTCCTCCCCAATGGAGACATACTTGGACCCGTTTCCAAAGGATTAGAGCCTGCTCCACCCTAAATGGTACTGCCCCATCAAATTCTCCATCTTCCAAGCACGACGCACTAGGGGTCTTCTCAGTATGGCAAGTAATAAAATTTGAATTCGAATTCTGCCCAGCAGCTCTAGACTGTGAGATCTCCACAATAATATCCCCATCAGATCCGCCCCAAGTGAATATTCTCATGTCTAAGCAAGGAAGGTCCTCCCTCCCCCTCCTTACCCAAACTTGGAAGGATAGCTAACGGCTAGGGGGTGAATCATCTACCTCCTTATCAGCTTCCTCGAATAGTTCATTGCCCAAAAGAATGGCACAGGAATCCGGATCCAGCATCAAATCATCCGGATCATAATGCACCTCCTCCGTAAGATTTTCAAACAAGGCAAAAGCATTGGACTGGGAGACTTCCTTCACACTAGACTTTCCACCAAGGTTTTACTCAGATTTCCTGAGAATCTTCTTGCCAAAATTGGTATCTTGACCCAAAGATTGGGGATCCCCCTTCCCTGTATTCTTGCAAGAACTTGAGGAAGCAAAATTCAAATTCGAAATACCAGTTCTAGCCTGCCCAGCCAGCTATCCAGCCTCAGTTCCGGCCAAAGGACCATCATCTTTCCCGACAACACCCTTCACCCGCCATTCTTTCTTGGTTCTTGAACTTTTCTGGTTAGAATTGCGGCTGCCAAACTTATAAGTATCAATAACGTGCCCAAAAACTCTGCAATACATGCAAAGGGGAGGCTTCCAATCATAAACCACCCGTTGATTGAATGCAAGACCATCATCTCCATAAACTGGAATGGACGAAGGAAGCTCTTTATTTGCAGACACTTCCACACTCAAGCGAGCATAGGACAACCTCTCCATGGATCTTGTCATCTTGTCCGTCACAATAGGCTTTCCAATGACACTCCCAATAGAACTGAGAGCTTCGGAAGACCAGAAATGAAAAGGGAGGTTGGGAAGAGAGACCCAAACCAGGACAGAACATAAATCAGCCCTTTCTAAACAAACATCTGGACTCCAGGGGCGCAGAATCATCGGCCTTCTTTGAACCTACCAAGGTCCCCCTTCAAGAACTTTAACTTTGTCATCTTCAAGGTTGAAACGAAAAATAAATATTCCACTTTCTAATAAATTAACGTCAACATGGCCTGCAACCTTCCATTGTTTCAACATATCCCTTGCGAAAGTAAAACTAGGCCTGCCACCAATAAAGTGCCCCATAAGGGTGTTCTTCCATTTTTCAAGGCCTTTGCTAACCATCACATCCAGACATTTCGCAGCCAAAGTCCCATTGATCTCCTCTAGTTCAATATAGGTTAGTTTCAACCCATCTCCATACATCGAAGAAGAATTGGAGGAAAAGAGGGCTGAACAAGGAACCCCAGCCTTCTTCTTAATTGAGTCATTGGAGCCACTTGCAAGTTTTTCTTTTTGCTGTACAAAAACTCCAGAACCAGCACCCTCCATCACCAAAACACTAGAATGCACTCCAAGCTGCAACATCCTCTCTCCATTGCCCCTACCTTGCACCATCGAAAAACCCAAGCCCACACCATCAATACCACCTGCCGAACCACCAAGAGCAGGCCAAACACCATCCCCCGAACCACAAAGGGCAGCCCCTCCAGCACCACCCTCCCCCGAGCTAAAACTCCCCCCACCTTCCCTCTCTCCAGGATTGAGAAGAGGAGGAAGAACATTAGCCGAAGCAAATGGCCGGCCAGCCATCACCAAGAACACACACCTAGTTCCTCACTCTCAAAATCGCAAGAGCTTCTCTCTCCTCAATAGAAAAATTTTCCTCTGAATCGATACCTATTTCGACATACGTTTATTTTCGGTTTAAACCAGACCGGGTGGGCCGTTAGGGGTTATTTGGGGGCATTTCTATACTTTTTAGGATTTGGTACTTTCTAAAAAGTGTCCTTATCCCTTATTAGATGTGTGGATGTGATGTTGATCGTCGTGACCTTCAAATCGATACCTATTTTGCCATATGTTCATTTTCGGTTTAAACCAAATAGGTTGGGTCGCTTGGGGTTATTTGGGGGCATTTCTGTACATTTTTTAGTTTGGGATTCTCTAAAAAGTGTGCTTATCTCTAATTAGACGTGTGGATGCGATGTTGAGGGTCGTGACCTTTGAATCGATACCTATTTTGACATATGCTCATTTTCAGTTTAAACCACCCGGGTGGGTCGTTTGGGGTTATTTGGGGGGGCATTTCTATACTTCTATGGGTTTGGTATTTTCTAAAAAGTGTCCTTATCACGTATTAGACGTGTGGATACGATGTTAAGGTTCGTGACCTTCGAATCGATACGTATTTTGACATATGTTCATTTCCAATCTGAACCAGACCGGCTGGGTCGTTTGGAGTTATTTGGTGGCATTTATGTACTTTTTTGGGTTTGGTATTTCCTAAAATGTTTCCTTATCTCTTATTAGACGTGTGGATGTGATGTTGAGGGTCGTGACCTTCGAATCGATACCTATTTTGGCATATGTTCATTTTCAATTTAAACCAGACCGGGTGGGTCGTTTGGGGTTATTTGGGGGCATTTTTGTACTTTTTTGGGCTTGGGATTTGCTAAAAAGTGTCCTTATCTCTTATTAGACATGTGGAAGTGATGTTGAGGGTCGTGACCGTCGAATCGATACCTATTTCGACATATGTTCATTTTTGGTTTAAACCAAATCGGGTGGGTCATTTGTGGTTATTTGGGGGCATTTCTATACTTTTTTGGGTTTGGGATTTTCTAAAAAGTGTCCTTATAACTTATTAGACACGTGGATACGATGTTGAGGGTCGTGACCTTCGAATTGATACGTATTTCGTCATATGATCATTTTCGATCGGAACCAGACCGGGTGGGTCGTTTGGAGTTATTTGGGGATATTTCTGTCCTTTTTTTAGTTTGGGATTTTCTAAAAAGTATCCTTATCTCTTATTATAAGTGTGGATGCGATGTTGACGGTTTTGACCTGCGAATCGATACCAATTTTGATTTTTCAATTTAAACCAGACCAGGTGGGACGTTTAGGGTTATTTGGGGGCATTTCTATTCTTTTTTGGGTTTGGGATTTTCTAAAAAGTGTCCTTATCTCTAATTAGACATGTGGATGCGATGTTGAGGGTCGTGGCCTTCGAATTGATACCTATTTCTACATATGTTCATTTTCGGTTTAAACCAGATCGGGTGGGTCGTTTGGGGTTATTTGGGGGCATTTCTATATTTTTTTGGGTTTGGTATTTTATAAAAAGTGTCCCAATCTCTTATTACACGTGTGGATGCGATGTTGAAGGTCATGACCTTCGAATCGATACCTATTTCAACAAATGTTCATTTTCAGTTTAAACCAGACCGGGTGGGTCATTTTTGGTTATTTGGAGGCATTTCTGTGCTCTTTGGGTTTGGTATTTTGTAAAAAGTATCCTTATCTCTTATTAGATGTCTGGATACGATGTTGAGGGTCGTGACCTTCGAATCGATACCTATTTCGACATATGTTCATTTTTGGTTTAAACCAGACCGGGTGGGTCGTTTGGGGTTGTTTGGGGGCATTTCTATACTTTTTGGGGTTTGCTATTTTCTAAAAACTGTCCTTATATCTTATTAGATGTGTGGATGCGATGTTCAGGGTCGTGACCTTCGAATCGATACCTATTTCAGCAAATGTTCATTTTTGGTTTAAATTAGACTCGGTGGGTCCTTTGGGGTTATTTGGGGGCATTTCTGTACTTTTTTTTACCTGGGATTTTCTAAAAAGTGTCCTTATCTCTTATTAGACGTGTGGATGCGATGTTGAGGGTCGTGACCTTCAAATCGATACCTACTTCGGCATATGTTCATTTTCGGTGTAACCCAGACCGAGCAAGTCGTTTGGCGTTATTTGGGGGCATTTCTATACTTTTTTGGGCTTGGGATTTGCTAAAGTGTCCTTATCTCTTATTAGACGTGTGGATGCGATGTTGAGGGTCGTGACCGTCGAATCGATACCTATTTCGATATATGTTCATTTTCGGTTTAAACAAGATCGGGTGGGTCGTTTGGAGTTATTTGGGGGCATTTCTGTACTTTTTTTTGCTTGGGATTTTCTAAAAAGTGTCCTTAACTCTTATTAGACGTGTGGATGCGATGTTGAGGGTTGTAACCTTCGAATCGATGCCTATTTTGGCATATATTCATTTTCGGTTTAAACCAGATTGGGTGGGTCGTTTGGGGTTATTTTAAGGGCATTTCTAT
>NW_025317811.1:0-27993 GCF_018873765.1 Telopea speciosissima
AGTGGAATCCAAGTTCCCCAAGTATCGATTCTAGCCATACGAGCTCTGCTGATGCATCGGCCAATGCTTTATACTCCGCCTCGGTTGAGGACCGGGCTATTGTTCTTTGTTTTCTACAAACCCAAGAGACCAGATTAGGGCCCAGAAAAATCACAAAACCACCTGTGGATTTTTGGTCAGACCCGTCTCTAGCCCAATCTGCATCTGTGAAGGCCTGTAGAGATCGGGTTTTGGAATGCTCTATTAAGAGCTCACCTGATTGGGTACTTTGAAGATACCGAATAATTCTTTTTATGAGCTGCCAGTGTTCCTCGGTTGGAGAGTGCATGAATTGGCAAGCTTTATTGACCGCAAAGGAGACATTCGATCGAGTCAAAGTCACATACTGCAATGCTCCCACCATTGACCGATATTTTGTGGGATCAGGCAGTGGTGCACCCCCTTGATTAGAGAAAGTTATAGTTGTAGCCATAGGAGTCTTGACAGGTTTACAATCAGTCATCCCAATACGCTATAGCAAATCACCAATGTACCGGGCTTGAGACAGGATAATACCCTTGGGGTGTCTATTGACCTCAATACCGAGGAAAAAATGAAGCTCCCCAAGGTCCTTGATAGAGAATTCTGTGGATAGACGCCCAAGCAGTGACTGAATCATTGTGTTGTCACTGCCCATGACAATTATATCATCCACATATACTAGGATATTGCATACATGAGCACCAGACCGGCGAATAAATAGTGAAGTATCCGTCCGAGAACTAGTAAATCCCAAGCTGATAAGGAACTTAGATAGTCTGTGAAACCGGGCCCATGGGGCTTGTTTGAGCCCATGAAGAGATCGGTGTAGCCTGCACACATGGTCTGGGTAGGATGGGTTAACAAACCCCTGTGGTTGGGACATAAACACTTCTTCATCTAACGTCCCATGAAGGAACGCATTCTGCACGTCCAGCTGCTGAATCGGCCAGTTATTTGAAACGGCAATTGAAAGTACACATCTGATTGTGGTTGGCTTCACCACGGGGCTGAATGTTTCACTGTAATCAAGCCCATGTTGGTGAAACCCTTTTGCAACCAGGCGCGCTTTGTAGCGCTCAAGACTACCATCTGCTTTTCTTTTAATTCTATACACCCACTTGTTGCCAATAAGATTCATGGACTCAGTTCATGGCACAAGTGTCCAGGTGCCATTTCTGAGTAAGGCATTGAACTCTTTAGCCATAGCTGCCCTCCATTCAGGAACTTTATTTGCCTGCGAAAAGGAAGAAGGTTCAATAGAAACTATATGAACAATATTTGCATTGGGCCGCAGTGTGTGAGACCGAAGCCGCATGGGATGTAATGAAGGTGCAGGCATCGGGTTTGGTTGTAAGGGTGATTGTGGGACGGGCTGAGGGTTGTATAGGTCATGAATTGGTCGAGTTTTTAATGGTAAAGGTGACGATGTGGATGGTGGGGTAGATGGTGATGTGGGAACTTGGTTTGGAAAGGCCGTGGGTGTTGGGCTTTGGTTTGGGGTTAATTGTGGTGGAGACAAGGGTACTGGGGTGTGTGGTGGGGAACCTACTGATAAGTGTTGCATGGGAGATGGTAATGGTGCACGTGGTGGAGACATAGAGGATGACGCCCAAGGGATGGGAACATCAGGGGTGATGGGTACAGAGGAAGATGGTAAAGACTTAGTGAAAGGAAATGAGTGCTCGTCAAAACGAACATGATGAGCAATATATATTTTCTTTGATTGGAAATCCATGCATCTGTAACCATGATGTGAAGAACTGTAGCCAAGAAACACGCAAGCTGTGGACCGGTAATCCATTTTGTGGCGATTATATGGACATAAATAAGGGTAACAAAGGCAGCCAAAAACTCTAAGAAAATCATAATTTGGTGCTTGGTGAAAAACTAACTGAAAAGGAGATATACCAAGAGATACAGATGATGGCATTATATTGATTAGGTAAATAGCAGTCTCAAAAGCAAAGTGCCAGTATTTCTGGGGCACAGATGCATGAGCAAGAAGGTTGAGACCAGTCTCAACAATGTGGCGATGACGTCTCTCAACAGACCCTTGCTGCTCATGTGTGTGTGGCGCAGAGACACGATGAATAATACCAAGTCTGGAAAAATATTCTTGAAGGGACCTATATTCCCCACCCCAATCAGATTGAATGGCCCTGATTTTCCTTCCAAATAACCTTTCAACCAAGGCTTGGAATTTTGGAAAGATATCAAATACGTCGGATTTGCGAACTAATGGCTAGAACCAAATAAATTTGGTATTATCGTTGACAAAAGTAAAGTAATACCTATGATGGGAAGTAGATGGGGTTGGAGATGGCCCCCAAACGTCTGTAAATATTAAATCCAAGGGAAAAATACTTTTGCTACTAGTTAATTGAAGAGAGAGACAATTGGCCTTGCCCATGTGACAGGCCTTACACAATGATTTGAAACGAGAATTAATAAAAGATAAATTATGAGAACGTAGGGTATGACGAAGTGTTTGTTCATTGGGATGCCCAAGACGGGAATGCCACAAATCAATGGAACCACGAACAGCAAAGTGAACAGAAGGGCTGGAAGAATGAAGCTCATAAAGGCCACCTTTACTCGGTCCGGACAGCAGCGTTTCCTTGGTTACCTGATCCTTCACAAGAAAGTGAGATGGGTGAAATTCAAAGAACACATTGTTATCTTGTGAAAATATTTGAACAGACAAAAGAGACTTAGAGATGGATGGGACATGAAGAATGTTATGTAAAGAAAATAAACGAGATGATAGAGATGGTAGAGAGGAGGAACCAATATGGTCAATGTGCAAACTCTTACCATTACCCATATGCAATTGGTCATTACCAGTATAGTCATTGTTGCGTGTGAAAACCTCTGGTGCTTGGTTCGCTCGAGGATGAACCTGCAAAAACCAAGCAATGAGCGCAAGAGGGCCGGTGTGGCTCCGGCCTAGGACTCTCTGATGCTCAAGTCAGGTCTCCAACGCGATAGCGTAACTGCGTAGTAAAAAGCAAGATGATGAATGGTGCTCCATACCTGGGTATTTATAGAGTGAGGAGGAGACGAGACGGTTGGCAGAGTCCTAGTATGGTAGGAGTCCTTCTTTCAGAAGGTTCTCTCGCGTAGAATGGAGTGGAGAGTTATTTTCGGGGTCGGACTCTTATTAAGGTAAGAGTCCATGTAGAGTGCGATTCCGTGATGCGCGGGGATCGTGGCTCGATCCCTATCCCATGATTCTCGAGATGTGTTGACGTGGCCCGGAGATCCCCGGTGGAGTGCTATGGGAGCCTCAGTGGAGGAGGACTCGGCCTCGGAGGTCAGCAGAGGAGGTCGGCAAGGGAGGTCGGCCAGGGAGGTCGGCCCGAGAGGTCAATCTCGGCCAGGAGTCTATGGTTGACCTATATGAGCTCGGCCTCGGCCACCGGTTAGCCCGTTCGAGTCTGGTTCTGTCAGGTGACTTATCAGAGACGAGGTCGGCCCGATCCCCTGCTCGGCCCAACTCGGTTCTCGGACTGAGGTCGGGTCGGCCATGTGGCAGCCTCTGATAGGAGGGGTGTTTTATGCCTCATCACAGGCCCCCCCACTCATCAGGGGTTGGCTCGGCACTGATGAGTGAAGTTTCCTGGTCTGCTTGTCTGGAAGATTCTTGCGGTTGAGCCGAGCTTATTTATTGCTACGGATTTAACGTTGCACGATCTGACGGTTGGGTTTCAGTACCACGTCAGCAGAGCCATTATGGCAGGCTCGGGAATTCAAAATGTCCTTTGATCTGGGCCGTTGAATCATGCTGAGCTCTGGTCGGCCGTAGGATCAGTAAAACCTAAGGATTATAAATAGGCGACTCCTAACTATTCATTCCTCACTGCTTTAAGTTATTGACTTCTCGGCAAGCTTGGATCCTTCAGCTCGGTAGATCTCGGCGTTTACTTGCTCACGATCGACTCGGCCGTTGCTTCGTTCGCACTCAGCTCTTCTTCAATCAGTAAGTCTTCTCCGCCCAGTATGTCAGTTGGTAGTAGTCCTATGGGCGAGCTACTCGCCAGGGCGGCAGAGGGCGCGAGTCCGAGCCGAGAGCTCCCCGCTCATTCTCCCACCATAGACCTGTTGGGCTCGACCTCAGATGAGCCCGGTGTAGTGGAGCTTCGTCAGGCCGAGGTGGCCGAGCCTCCGTTACTCCTGGAGTCTGACCACGAGGCCCAATCCATCACCGCAGATCGAGCCAAGAACTCCGAGTCGTCCTCATCCGATGAGGAATCAAGTGAGGGAGATTCGTCCGAGGTGGGGGTTCGGTTAGCTCGTCTGCTGACGCCCCTGAGCCCGAGGAAGGCAGTGTCGGCACCGTTCCGAGCACGATCACGGAGGCCGACCTCGACTATCTGAGGACGACCTATGCCATCCCCGAGGACATTCAACTCCGAGTTCCTAACCCCGGTGAGATGGCCTGCTTCATCAGGCCTGGCGAGGTGGCTCTGTACGAGACACCCTTCAAGTATGCGTTCAGGCTCCCCGTTCGCCGCCTAGTGGACCAGATCTTGGACCACTTCCACCTGTCTCCTGGTCGGCTAGTGTCGAACTCTTGGCTGGCCGTGTACGGCTTCTATGCTTTGTTCTGTGAAATGGGCCGAGGTGCGAGCGTGGTGCTTTTTTCTCGGCTCTTCTTCTTGAAGAAGTCTCCCTAGAAGCGGTGGTATTACTTCTGCCGCCGATCGGGGAAGAGTGCGGCTCTGAGCGGCCACAAATTTCTGGTCGGTACGCCGACCTTCAATAACTATTGGAAGCCTCATTTTTTCTTCGCTTCCATTCCCAACAGCCCTCTCCGAACCGAGTGGAAGGAGATGAACCTGAACTACGTCAATAGGGTACTACCCCTGACCGAGAACGAGATGACATCATTGGACCTGATCCTTCAGCGTCCGCCCTTCGATGTCCTCCAGCTTCAGGACGAGGGGTTTCTTCAGAGGTGGCATATGACCCCTGGTAGGAGCCCGAGCCGAGCCCGTCTCCGTTGTCCGAGATGACCCCTTTACTTGATTTTCTTTTTCTTTTCTTACTTATTTTTGGCATTCTTGGTTTCTCTTGCAGTGGTCGGTCACATTCCCCCTATGGATACAGCTCGGCTACGGGCCGAGACCATCGCGGATCGAAAGAAGAAAAATGCAGAGAAGAAACCCCGGGGCGAGTCCTCCAAGGCCCCCAAGGGCAAGGCCGTGATGTCGGGGCCATCGGATGCTGTGGTCGGCCTTGAGGCCGAGAAGAATACGGGCCCAGCCGGGTCTCTGAGGAAGGGGAAAGGCCAAAAAGGTGAGAAGAGCCCGCCGAGAGACGTCAAGCATCAGAAGCTCTCGGTTAATCTGACTAGTGGTGGTCTTCTGCCCGTGGGTTCGCCCGCCAACATCTCCCGATATGTCCTGGGGAGGGCCTCGGCCAACAACGTTCCCGTGAGGCCGACCTGGAGCCTCTTCCCAGGGGACTCGGCTTTGACGTCGGCCGCTCATGCCAAAGAATGGCTGGATGCAGGTCGGCTTCCATCCGACAAGGAGAAGCTCGAGGCGTTGTCTGACCCTGAGCTCCTCTCCACTCTATTTCAGGATTTCAACATGGTAAGTTTCCTTGTCGGCTTTTTTGATTAGATATGATCTGTGTAGTCTGTCTTGATTTTTGTGTTCATGCTTTTTTGTAGGGCTTTGCCAAGGCAGTGGAGACTATGCTCCGCTTTGAGCAGCTCCTGACCGAGAACTATTCCTTGGACGTCTAGTGTAAGAAGGCTTATCAGGATGCCCAGGATGCCATTCAGAGGTGTCGGGAGACTCAAGAGAAGCTCACTGCTGCTGAGGCCG
The DNA here is from genome assembly GCF_018873765.1 of Telopea speciosissima. Taxonomy (NCBI): domain Eukaryota; kingdom Viridiplantae; phylum Streptophyta; class Magnoliopsida; order Proteales; family Proteaceae; genus Telopea; species Telopea speciosissima. The sequence continues at coordinate 5,856 of NW_025317811.1, forward strand.
AAGTGGAGAGCTCTCAGGCCGAGGTGGTCAGGCAGAGAGAGAAGGTCTGGGCTCTGCAGGCTCGGCTTGCCGAGGTGAAGGAGAGGGCCAAGGAAGATCTGGCCACGGCTCAGAGCGAGGCAGTCAGCGACTATCTCTAATCGGAGGAGTACGCCGATATCTGCCATGAGATCAGGAAGCCTCCCTACGCTGAAGGTTTTGAGGCAGGCCGAGCTGAGCTTTTGGCCGAGATCAAGGCGGCGTACCCCGATCTCAATCTCTCCCGTTTTGATGATGATGCGACTACCTTTGCAGGGGAGATGGGAGATGAGGAGGGAACCGAGGTCACCTAGGCTCTGCCCCTTGAGGCACCTGCTCCGGGCGACGTCCTCCCTCTGGGAGCTGGACCACAAGACCCTGCTGCTGAGCCTATTGCTGTGGACACTTTCGAGGTCGCCTCCAAGTCTCCGCCGAGGAGACCGAGATGTAAATTTATTTATTTATTTATTTATTTTTTTTTTTTTTGGGGGCCGAACTGCCCGTTTTGTAACCGTGCCGATCAGTCGGCTTATAATGAATGAAACAACTTATTTTTGCCAGAATTTGTCTAAGTATTTTAACTCGGCGCCCTTAGCCTTCTTTTCCTTGTGTATTCTGTTTTATTTGTGGCCAAACTGCCGAGTCGTTTCACTAGCCGAGCTTAGGAACTCGTCTCCTTTTTACCCATGCCTCATGTGGTCGGCGGTTTCGGCCATGCTATGTCCGAGGTCAATGTGATCCTCGCCTTGGTTGGTTAGTTCGGCGTTCCCTTCGGTCCGATTAGAGAGGCTATCATATAAGCGGATGCGTGGCCGAGTATCCTTCTTGGCCGAGCCTAATGCCTTAGCTTAGTTTTGTACTTTGTTAGGCTCGGCCAAATAGGGATGTCTGCTCTTGAGAGGTCGGCCAGGTCTATAAGGACCGGTCTTACGACTTGGCTGTCGACCTACGAGGGTCAGTCTTTGAGGTCGGCCAGGTCTATGAGGACCAGTCTTACGACTTGGCTGCCAACCTACGAGGGTCAGTCTTTGAGGTCGGCCAGGTCTATGAGGACCGGTCTTAGGACTTGGCTGCCGACCTATGAGGGTCGGTCTTTGATGTCGGCCAGGTCTATGAGGACCGGTCTTACGACTTGGCTGCCGACCTACGAGGGTCAGTCTTTGAGGTCGGCCAGGTCTATGAGGACCGGTCTTAGGACTTGGCTGCCGATCTATGAGGGTCAGTCTTTGATGTTGGCCAGGTCTATGAGGACCGGTCTTACGACTTGGCTGCCAACCTATGAGGGTTGGTCTTTGATGTCGGCTAGGTCTATGAGGACCGGTCTTACGACTTTGACTTGGGAGCTTGCAAATACGTTAAGTGGTGGAGAAAGACTTTATTGAATCAAATGTCAGAACTGAAGCCGAATACACGCATGCTCAATTATTGAAAAAACTTCTTCAAATTTTCCGAGTTCCAAGGTCTCGGTACCTTCTTGCCCCCCGGAGTCTGCAAGCGATACGTGCCAGGGCGAATTTGCTTGGAGACTATGTACGGGCCTTCCCAATTTGGTGCTAATTTTCCTTGTTGCCTCGGCTGGGATGCACTGAGTTTTCTGAGAACAAGGTCCCCTTGACGGAAGTGCCGCTCTTTGACTCTTGAGTCATAGTACTTTGCCGTCTTCTGTTGGTACGCCGCGTTTCGGAGTAGGGCTTTTTCTCGGACTTCATCGAGGAAGTCAAGGTTGGCTCTCAGCCCATCTTCATAGGTCTTCTCATCGAAGTTGAGCACTCGGTACGATGAAGCCATAACTTCAACCGGGGCAAGGGCTTCTGTCCCATAAGCGAGGCGAAAAGGACTCTCCCAGGTTGGAGTTCTTATAGTCGTCCGATATGCCCATAGGACGCTTGGGAGTTCTTCCACCCATCTCCCCTTGGCCTCATCTAACCTTCTCTTAATGCCGGCGAGTAATGTTCGGTTGGACACTTCTACTTGTCCGTTTGCTTGTGGATGAGCTACCGAGATGGGTCGGAAGTCAATGTAGAAGTGCTCGCAGAACTCTCGGAAGGTCGGGTTATTGAATTGCGCGCCATTATCAGTGATGAGAACTTTCGGTAGCCCGAACCGGTAGATGACCTTATCTCGAAAAAATTTCTCCATGTTCTTCTCAGTGATGGTGGCAAGGGGCTCGGCCTCCACCCACTTGGTGAAGAAATCAATCGCTACTACTACGTACTTTCTGTTTCCCGATGCCGGGGTGAAATCTTCCAGAATGTCCATTCCCCACATAGCGAATGGGATTGGGCTCAGCATTAAGGTTAACTTTGTTGGTGGTCGGCTTGGGATTGGCGCGAACAGTTGGCACTTCTCACACGTCTTCACGTATCTCATGGCCTCTTCTTGCATTCTTGGCCAATAGAATCCTTGCCGAAGTATCTTGTATGCAAGAGCTCGGCCACCCATGTGACTCCCGCATATTCCCTTATGCACCTCGGCCAATGCATACTTGGCCCCTTTTGGTCCCAAGCATCGGAGAAGGGGGGCCGAGATTGCTCTTTTGTAGAGCACTCCGTCGATCATCGAGTACTTGGAAGCTCGGATCTTGACCTTCCTTGCTTCGTCTCGGTTCCCCGGGAGCAGGTTATTCTCCAAGTAGTTGACAATGGGGTCCAACCAGGTCGGCCCATCCTCTTCAATGTGCTTTACGCTTTCTTCTTGTAAGGAGGGTTTCTCCAATATTTCTATGTATACTGACCGGCTCAGATATTGGAGGTCGGCCTCGGCCAACCTGGACAAGGAGTCAGCCGCGGCGTTCTATTTTCTCGGTATTCGAGTCATCTCAAAGTGCTCGAGCTCGGAGATCAGATCTCGGGCTCGGCCCAGGTACGCTATCATTCTTTCATCTTTCGCCTCATAGTCTCTGTTGACCTGGTTGACCACAAGTTGGGAGTCTCCTCGCACCTTCAACCGCTTTATGCCCATAGCTTTGCTGACTTGAAGTCCAACTAGAAGTGCTTCATACTCAGCCTCGTTGTTCGAGGCGGGAAACTTGAACCTTAGGGCATATTGGATCAGAAACCCTTTGGGGCTTACAAGTATTAGGCCGGCCCCGCTTCCTCCAGAGTTGCTCGATCCGTCGACATTCATGGTCCAAATCGGGTCGGCCGTAGCCCCGACCTCTTCGATCGTCTTTTCTTCTCCGACCTCATGTTCGGGCCCCGTGCATTCGGCGATGAAGTCGGCAAGGGCTTGTCCTTTTATCACCGTCCTCGGTCGATAGCTTATGTCGTATTCACTTAGCTCAATCGCCCAGGTAATCAGCCGTCCCAAAACGTCGGGTTTGTGCAATATCTTCTTGAGTGGCTGGTAGGTCAGTACCGCGATCGGATGAGCTTGGAAGTACGGCCTTAGTTTCCTTGCAGCCGTGACCAGAGCGAATGCTACTTTCTTGAACCCGGAGTACCTTGTCTCGGCATCGACAAGAACGTGGTTGATATAGTATATCGGCCTTTGAGTTTGACTCTCTTCCCTGATCAACACCGCACTGACCGCTACTGGAGTAGCGGCTAAGTAGACTTGAAGCTCCTCTTTTGGTTCGGGTCGGCTGAGAAGAGGCGGGTTCTCCAAATATTTCTTCAGCTCTTCAAAAGCTTCCTGACATTCGTTCGACCAAATGAAGTCCTTTGGGTTCTAGATATTCTTTAGGGCTTTAAAGAACGGTAGGCATTTGTCGCCCGATCTCGACATGAATCGTGCCAGCGCCGCCACACGTCCATTTAGCCTTTGTACTTCTCGGATCGTCCTTGGGGGGCTCATATCTTGGATGGCTCTGATTTTTGCCGGATTGGCTTCGATGCCTCTGACAGAGACCATGAAGCCGAGGAACTTTCCCGAGGTCACGCCGAATGCACACTTGGCGGGATTCAGCTTCATCTGGTTCTTCCTCAATACGCCAAAGGCTTCTTCCAGGTCGGCCAAGTGGTGTTCGGCCTTCAAACTTTTCACCAACATGTCATCCACGTAGACTTCCATGTTCCTTCCGATCTGCCCACAGAATATATAGTTCACGAGGCGCTGGTATGTCGCTCCGGCGTTCCTCAATCCGAACGGCATGACCTTGTAGCAGAAATTTTCTTGGTCAGTTTGGAATGCCGTGTACGACTCGTCCTCCTCATGCATCATGATTTGGTTGTAGCCGGAGTACGCGTCCATGAAACTCAACATCTCGTGACCGGCCGTGGCATCGATCAAGAGGTCGATCTGAGGTAGTGGATACTCATCTTTTGGGCAAGCCTTGTTGGGATCGGTGTAGTCGACACACATTCTCCACTTTCCATTCGGTTTAGGGACCATGACGACGTTAGCCAACCAGGTCGGGAATTTTTCTTCTCGGATGAATCCTGATCGGCGAAGCTTCTCCACCTCTTCTTTAATTGCAGTTTGTTGATCAAGTGCATAGTTCCTTCTCTTCTGCCGGATTGGTTTTCGACCCGGATCTACATGGAGTCGATGCTCAGCTATATGCCTGGGTATGCCCGACATGTCAGCGGCCGACCAGGTGAAGACATCGGTGTTCGCTTTTAAGAAAACTTCGAGCCGATTCCTTTGATCTTCATTTAGTAGTGATCCGAGCTGGACCACCTTGGCTGGGTCATCTTCGTTGAGATGAAGTGGGGTCAGGTCTTCCACGGGTCGTCCTCTTCTCTCGATAAGCTCATCCCGTTGATCCTCGGGGAGATGCTCGACGCACATGGCCATTCCTCGAACATTACCCTTGTTTTGCTTGACAAAAGTAGCGTAGCACTCCCGTGCCTTCTTCTGGTTACCTCGGACCTCGTCGACACCGTTCTCGGTGGGGAACTTCATCTTCAAGTGTGTCGGGGAGATGATGGCTTGGAGGGCGGTCAATGAAGGACGGCCGAGTATGGTGTTGAAAGCCACTACCGACTATACCACCATGAATTTGACTTGGATCGTCACCTGGCATGGAGCTTGCCCAATTGTGACCAGTAGGTCGATCGAGCCTTTGATGGTCGTGGCCGCTCCCAAAAACCCGTGAAGCGAGGTGCCTTCTGGCTTGAGCGCTTCATCGCCGAAGCCAAATTATCGGTACGCTTCTAGTGACATAAGGTCCACGGATGCGCCAGTATCGACCAATACACGGTGGACGGGTCTGTTCGCAATTTCTACCTGCACCACTAAAGCATCATCATGAGGTAAACTTATACCTTCGAGGTCGGCTTCGGTGAAGGAGATCGTCACCGCCGGCTTGAGTTTCTTGGCGGGCATCTCGGCCACTCCGACGAAGCGCACGTTTGCCTTAGCCTTTCGAGTAGTCTCTTGCCCGGGCCCTCCGAGGATAGTGTATATGGGGGCTCCCTTGTTATTGCTCGGCCCGGATCCATCCTCCTTATTCTCGACTCGGACCTTATCATCATTTCGTTCAACTCGCCTATTTTTGGCCCTAGGCTCGGCTCTTCTTTGATCTCGGTCATCAGGCCACCGACCTCCACGATCTTCTCGGCCTCCTTTGACATATCGCTTCAAGTGGCCCGCTTTTATCAGCTCTTCGATTTCTCTTTTCAGCTGATAACAATCCTCGGTGTCGTGACCGATGTCCTTGTGGAACTGGCAATACTTGTTGGGATTCCGAGATGACCCCGCTTGCATTGGTCGGGGTCGGCGGATGTACCCCCCATCTTGTATTTGCATCAAGATCTCTTTGCGAGAGGCATTCAATGGCGTGTAGACGGGGCTCTGAGCTCGATCCGACCTGTCAGCTCGGCGATCCGTCCTTGACCTTTTGTCTTCCCTTCGGTCGTTTGTTGTCGGCCTTTTCTTGTAGGTACGGCCTTCGTTGCCCTTTCGGGCTTGGAGGACCTTGGCCATATTTGCGAACTCGTTGTAGCTCTCCAAGAGCTCGGCCAGGTTTCTTGTCGGCTTCCGGGCCAAGTCCTTGATAAGGTCCATGTCGGCCAATCCGTTGCTCATAGCCGTATGGGCCGTGGCCTCATCCAAATCCTTGATGTCTAAGGACTCCTTGTTGAAGCGTGAGACGAATGCTCGGATCGACTCGTCGGGCCTTTGCTTTACGCTGAGGAGGTTGACCGTTGTCTTCTTATGTTTCATACTACTCTGGAAGCGCGTGATAAAGGCTCGGCAGAGTTGCGCGAAGCTTTTTATGGAGTTCAGCGGCAACCAGGAGAACCATGAGGTCGCCGCGCCCTTGAGGGATGCAGGGAAGGCTCGATAAGAAACGATCTCGGTTCCCCCGTACATGGTCATCATCGCATTAAAGTAGTTGATGTGATCTGTCGGGTAGGTCGTCCCGTCATATCGGTCGAATGGGGGAGGTTTGAACCCATTCGGTAGCGGTGCGGTCATGATCTCGGGAGGATAAGGGTGACGCCCGACCAAAGAGTAGGCGTCCGTGGTCGCTTGTTTCTTCAACCCCTCCACTTGCTCCTCCAAGTCTCGTAGTTGCTTTTCCAGCTCAATTTTGGGTGCTCGGCCAACCGGCTCCTCGGCCCGGGGTCGATAGGGTCGATCGTCCCATTGTAGTCGGCTATTCTGGTCAGCTCGTTCCTCACCATCCTTCCTTGTTCTTCTTTCTTCTTGGAAGTTGGACCCTCGGGGACTCCCCTGTTGTTCTTCTCGGGGAGGTGAGCTCTGACTCCGAGGAGTACGACGAGATCCTTCTCCTTGTCTCGGTGCGTGCCTTTCCACCGGGTCTTTCCTTTCTTCTCGGACTCTTCTCGGCTGTTCGTCCTCTCTGATCCGTCCAGAAAATACCGACCTCCTCGCTACCGAGCCGGCTGGTTCGATTTCCCACCCTGTTCGCTGGCTTTGGCGATGCTCTTGTTCATCCCGCCGAGCGCCTCTGCTAGGGCGCCGAGGTGGAGTCTCCTGACGAGACGGGTGCGAGGACGCGGCCTGACTCGGTTTGGCTCTACGTCGGCCACCATTTTGCTGCAAGTTTCTCTCTGCACGCACTGAGCCGGGCGGGGCGCGCCGCGGCTGGCCCATTAGCCCGCCTCGGGCCATCTGGTTCATGAAGGTGCACAGCATCTCGTTGGTGTGGAGCATCTGCAGCTGCAAATCCATGACCTGTCGATTATTTGCCGGGGCTTCGGGGTCCAAACTCTCCGGCAAGGGTGGCGGTGCTGGTAGGCCAATCCCGTCCAAGCTTGGCTCGACCTGTACCCGGCTAGCCGTGGCCGTGGTTAGTGCACCTCCCCCATTTCCACTCTCTGGTAGGGGAATGGTGCCCGTGATGGGCTGCGCACCCCCTGCCGAGAGGCTTCGGGGGGTGGTGATCTCCTCGTCTGCACAACGGGTTGCGGCTCTTCTGTACGGGAAGTCGAGCCATGCAGCCCTGACCTTGTGTGCACCATTGTTATTGCTCTTGGAATTGGTAGAAACGACGATGCTTGCTGATGTCGTTCCCACAGACGGCGCCAAATCTGTTGCGTGTGAAAACCTTCGGTGCTTGGTTCGCTCGTGGATGAACCTGCAAAAACCAAGCAATGAGCGCAAGAGGGCCGGTGTGGCTCCGGCCTAGGACTCTCTGATGCTCAAGTCAGGTCTCCAACGCGACAGCGTAACTGCGTAGTAAAAAGCAAGATGATGAATGGTGCTCCATACCTGGGTATTTATAGAGTGAGGAGGAAACGAGACGGTTGGTAGAGTCCTAGTATGGTAGGAGTCCTTCTTTCGGAAGGTTCTCTCGCGTAGAGCGGAGTGGAGAGTTATTTTCGGGGTCGGACTCTTATTAAGGTAAGAGTCCATGTAGAGTGCGATTCCGTGATGCGTGGGGATTGTGGCTCGATCCCTATCCCATGATTCTTGGGATGTGTTGACGTGGCCCAGAGAACCCCAGTGGAGTGCTATGGGAGCCTCAATGGAGGAGGACTCGGCCTCGAAGGTTGGCAGAGGAGGTCGGCAAGGGAGGTCGGCCAGGGAGGTCGGCCCGAGAGGTCAATCTCGGCCAGGAGTCTATGGTTGACCTATATGAGCTCGGCCTCGGCCACCGGTTAGCTCGTTCGAGTCTGGTTCTGTCAGGTGACTTATCGGAGACGAGGTCAGCCCGGTCCCCTGCTCGGCCCAACTCGGTTCTCGGACTGAGGTCGGGTCGGCCATGTGGCAGCCTCTGATAGGAGGGGTGTTTTATGCCTCATCAGTCATCATATTGTGAAAAAGCCTGAAGATCAGGGGTTACATGGTGAGAAGCACCTGTATCTGAGTACCATGGCAAGGTGTTCGATGGATGCGGTGTGGGTAGGAGAGGCGTGTTTGGATGGCTATAGGGTGGATAGGTGACATTCGGGTGTGGGTAGGTATGATGGGCTGAAGGAGAGTTGGGAATCTGAAATGCGTAAGAGGTACTGGATGAATAGGTGGCTTGTGGACGATAAAAGCAGCGGTCTGTAGAGTGGTTAGTGCGCCTACATATAGCACACCAAAAACGGCCATAGTTGGTCTGAGGTCCACGGCCACGAGCAGCCCCATGGCCTCCACGACCTCAACGGCCTCCCCTACCACCACGGTTTGGAGGAGAGGATCCAGAAGGGCTGGAGGATGTGGATCTTTGCACAGTATTCACAGTAGGTTGAGTAGAGGAGGAAGCAACATCACTAATGTTTAGTTTCTTTAAGGAGGAGCCATGAAGAAATTCATGACTCAACAACATCGTATGTAGATCGTCATAAGCAATCGGGTCTGTCCGTGTTAAAAGACAAGACACCAAGGATTTAAATTCAGGCTTCAATCCCCTGTACACATGGAGATTGAATGCCCCAGGCCGCAAGGTATGACCAACGACAGCAAGTTCATCAGCTATGGACTTCGCACATTGGAGAAACACGGACACTGATTCATCTGATTTCTGCTCCAGATCAGTCAAGGCCATATTCAAGGCCATCAAACGGCTCTCAGAGGGAGAGGAAAACGCAGTCTGCAGGGTTAGCCATATGTCTCGGCTAGTCTTCTTTCCAACAATCAAAGGGAACACCTCCTCAGACAGAGAGGACACTAACATGCTTCTTATAAGGGAGTCTTGTCTTCTCCATGCGGTAGCCGCAATAGGGTCCGAAGGACATGGAGTTGTACCATCTATGTGACCGAATAGGTTCTGTCCATCCAAGAATGGCTCCACTTGGGTTTGCCAAAAGATGAAGTTTTTAGAATTGAGTTTGAGGGAGATGTAATGATGAGCATGATTCAAGGATGGAGGAGAAACAGAAGAAGAAAGAGGGAGAGTGGCGGTCAAGTTGTTGGTGCCTACAATGGAGCTGCCATCGACATCAGGATTATTGCTTCCTTCCATTGCAAGAGGGAGAGGAAGGAGAAAGAAAAGAAAATTTTCAAAGTTGGCTCAATGGAGCAATTGTGGCTCTGGATACCATGTTGAACTGGATTGTATTCCTTAATCTGCTAATAATCCCCAATGGGAATATAAATACATGGCTTACATATCTTACAAGATAAAGGTAAATTTGGTATCCCAATATTGAGTGATTTACAATATATTGAATGGAAAATATTATGGTTGAGATGTGCTATCTATAGTGCCCAGGATATTGAGTTTCCATAACTATCAGGATTCATATCACATGTATTATCACATGTGATATTGAACCGAGAAAGGCAGGTAAGAGATGTGATGATCTTTCTCTCAATATAGAGGATCCTTTCTTCGCTTAACAACTTAGTAGCTGCACCCTTGAGCTTTCACATCCCCTTCTACCCCTTCCATCAAGCACTTTACCACCATAGCAATTTCCACTCTCCCCACTATCCCGTTCTTCGCAACTTTTGGCCAAAGCTACCTCCAAATCCTCCACCAGCATCACTGCACTCATCTTTTGTTCTGCATAGAGCAGCCATGCAATCGATGGTACCCCATGTACCACGCTCTCTAAGGTTGAGTTCCAACCACAGTGGGTGAGGAACCCTCCGGTAGAGACATGACTAAGAACTTGTATTTGAGGAGCCCATGATGGTATCACCAAACTCCTTCCTTTGGTCCTCTTCAAGAAACCCTCTGGCAAAAAAACCGAAGGGTCTTCAATGCTTTGGGCATCGAAGTAGGTAGCATTTGGGCTCTTGACAACCCATAAGAATCTTTGCTTACTAAGCTCCAATCCCAACGCCAATTCATTCAATTGCTCCCTTGAGAGGGCACCACCGCTTTCAAATGAAATAAACAATACAGACCCCAGGGATTGATGGTTCAACCATCTTAGGCACCTGAAAACATCGGATCCTTCCTTCATACAACCATTCTGTATGAGTGGCCCAATTGGATATATAGGTGGCAAACTTGTATCTCCACCCTCCTTCAAAGCCTTGATAGCGCCTTCTTCCATGCCCTTGAAGCTATTTAGCAAGATACCATTAGCCAATTTGAAACGCTTGCAATGGTATAAGGTCCATGTATAAACCTTATTCTGTCTGTCTTGGAGTGGGTCCAAGAAATCTCTCCCTTGAATTGGCACACATCCAGGTAATTTCACTGGTTCAGATAGGTCTCTATATTCGCAAGAGTACTTGTCGTCAAGCTTAGGCAAATGGAGGTACAATGACATTACCATGGTAGTTGAGGGGAAGAATATGTAAGAAGGAACATTAAATTCCTTAGCCACATCAAATGCATCAGTGCCAAAGAGATCAACAACCAAGGCAGCGATGGGAGTTGTGGCTGTTAAGACCTTAAAAGCTTCATGGAGTGAAGGTAGGGAATGGGCTATTGTGAGGTAGATCCGGGTTTCAATTCTTGAATCCTTGGAGAGGTCTTTAAGGTTAACGGGGGGGGGGGGGGAGAAAGATGGTATCAACGCATTTGGGAAGGCTATCCAAGACTTTTTTCTATGATTTGATTGGAGAACCATTAAATGTAATGGAGAAATCATGGTCACAAAGGAATTTCTGGGCAAATTCAACAAGGGGGATAAGGTGACCCAATCCTGGAGCTGGTAGAATGACAATGTGTGGAGTTTGTTTTTCTCTTTCCATGGTGATTGTGTTTTGGAGGGTTGGAAACCAAGGAGAATTAAAAGAAGAGCTTATGAGCTTGTGCGAGATGTAATTTTTGAGGGTTTAAAGGCAAGGAATAGAGATGGGTTTATATATATTCAGAAAATTGAAGGCAGAGGTTATAAATTCATCAACTCCACTTTGATGTGATACAACCTTTTTCTATTTTAGTTCTTATCTCCTTGTCATTTTTGTTGGATATTGAGGATGGGTTAGGGTGAGTTTATAGTTTCTAGAATTTATCTTTGGGGTACTTACATAACAGTTTTCTTAAAATCTATTTGGGAGATATGAGCCTTTAGGTGGTGGTTATGTGATATGAGCTCCTAAGTTGTACTAGCCAGTTGCTAGCTTGCTTAGATATTTTGTCTATACACTATATGATCCTTTCATTTTATTTTTATTTTTATTTTTTTTTTTTTAAGAAGGGTAGAGGTAGTCTCTTACACGACTACTGAACTTGGCTGTAACAATTCCTTCTTTCTTTTCTTTTTTTATTTTTATTTTTTATTATTAGGAAAGGGACATTACTGAATAAGAACTGTAAGAGTTGTGTAACTCATGATTTTGGCTGCCTAGATGCAAACCCACTTTATGTGATCAATTAATTTAGTTTTGTGCTATTGGATTTAAAAGAGGGTGTATCCAGTCCACATGGGTCCCACTATTATAGAGTTTTTTTTTTTTTTTTTTTTTCTTCGATAAACCACTATTATAGAGTCTCGGGAGAGATATATACATAGTCTTACACTCACTTCTTTGTGAAGAGGCTGTTTCCTTGTTCAAGCCTACGACCACTAGGTTTCAATAGAGCAACCTTGGTGGTGCTAGTGAATTACATAATCTAGTTAAATGATTCAATTTATTTATTTCGTTGAGTATGGATTATACACTCAATGACCCAATTAATTTTATGTATTTATTTTAGAGCGTGTGGATGATATATTGCAACTTCCTCGTTTGTTTTAAAATTTATAATGGAAAATCCATTATAGAAATATCCTAGGTAAGATAAGGTTTTTTTTGTATGCCATAGGTTATAGAAGTATCTTAGGTACGGTAAGAGAACATTATGAGTTATGACATTAATTAGAAATTAATAAGAAGAGCTAACTAAATACGTAGTTTCTTAGACATAATGACATCTAATTTGTATCACTCTAGAAGCATATGCTTCTAAATGCATGCTTGGTGAATGGTGATTCCACTACTCATGCTATCATATGGACGTCAATATTCTTCTAGAAAATGTTTTGTCCTAAACCAATCGGTTCATGAATTCACGATTCATCACCTTGGTTCGGCAGGACCTACTGAAAGATATTTTAAGGATTAGATGTTTTGCTAGGAGATTTCGATAGCTGCAACTTCAGACTCTATGAATAATTAATTCAGAAAGAATATTGTCTGGCTGTGTAATATACGTTAGGGTTTTAAATCTCAATCAAAATATTTCAGTTTCACAAGAAATCGAGACGAAATCTTAATGCATGCATGGTGAATGGTGATTCCATCACTAATGCTACCACTTGGACGTCAGTATTCTTCTAGAGAATGTTTTGTCCCAAGCCAATCGGCCTTTAATTCATGTCTCATCACCCTAGTTCGGCAGGACCCACTGAAAGATATTTTAAGGATCACAACTTCAGACTTTTTGAGTAACTAATTCGAGTGCTTTTTATTTTATTTTTTAATTATTAAGTCTTCCAGATACAGTTTTGAAGATCTCCCTTCTATTATGGAATTACATAATAAGGTAGAAAATAGAACGAATTAAGATTTCAAAGAATACATGACATGAAGACCATATGAACAAGATGACCAGTCATGTTCCTAGTAAAGTACATTTTAAGTAAAAACATAAGGACAATCATAACCCGTTAATGATCATGCAAATTAAATATAATTAATATTAAGGGAAAAATAATGTTGTCTAGTTGCATTATCCTGCACCCAAACACAAGAGGATGTGAAAGTACTCCCTTCCCCTCCTAAAATAAAAAATCACATCCATGTTGATGTCCTTACGTGTACTCTCATTGGCTCCCACGCTGGTGCTAGGGTTCCCCTCTTTGATCAGAAGGAAGGGGAAAGAATTTTTAGGGTGTTGTCATCTAGATAAAGGTTTAGGATCAGTAAATTTCTCCCCCTTTCCCTTTTTTGGGGTAGAAAATAAAGTCCACTGAATGACATTGGTCTACCTAGATCTCTGGAGACGGTTCAAGGTTGCTGGTTGGGAAGGTGTTAAACACCCAGTCTGCCTAGATGGAGGCTGGTTGTCTTCTATTTAAACTATTCCTTACTAGTCATGCATATTAGCATGCATAGTAAAAGCAATAAAAGAGCTAATCGTAATCTAGGTTGCTAGGTTAGAAAATATAATTGAAGGTACAAGCTATAATAATCCTTATGGAGATAAAAATCTAAAAGAAATAAAGGATGTAAAGCTATGTACACTAACTATATAATGTACAAGCTATCACGATGAAGTTAAAAAGCATATAAAATTGACATGAATGAAACAAAAAAATAAGAAATATTATGTAAGTGGATTAAACTTGAACATAACTTCGTCAAACTGTCTACGTACCCTAAATAGGGATCGAGTCAAACATAGTTTTAGGTGAAAAGATGATTTGATGGTTTTAAAGATTTATTCTTGGCAAGTGGAGTCCAGTGACACTGAATGGATATCGATTGAACTCTCACATAAAAAGATCATGTTTTGAGGACCTAGATTGGCCGACGAAATCTGCAAGGAATTGGGGAGTGGGGATTGAAGGTTAAAATCTCCTATTTATGGCATGGGTAGTCCAATGACATTGCCTGAGTGTCATACTCACAATGGGACTTATAATTAAAGCAATGGGTAAATCCAAATGTCCAATTCATGCAACCTGGGAGGAAGAATCTATACGATCAAAATTTACTTTACCTAGTTCTATATAGTTGTCATGTCCTTGGGGTCTCTTTGCTGGGTACTCATTCACACAAGTGAGGGACTCTTACCACTAGAAAAACTCAAACTCACAATGGGACTTATAGTTAAAGCAGAACCAAAGGTAAAAGGTATAAGGTATTCACCAAGTCTTTTCAAACTAAATCACAAATATAAATAGGATAGGAGGAATAGAAGAGGGAGAGAGATGTTGGGGGGGGGGGGGGTTATTGGGAAGATGAAGAGACATTGAGAGAGTGGAGGGAGGAGAAACACGTTGGGGCATCTTGGTAAGGAGGGGTGGACATTAAATTCTCATTACATTATCAAGATACATATGCAACCTTACCCCAGCTTTGTGGATAGGTGTTTTCTCGATTCGAACCCACAACCACTAAGTCATAATGGAGCACCTTACATGGCCCCAAGACCCGCCCTCTAATCACTTTTTTGTACCTCAACTTAAAAAATAAACTCAAATTTGGACTCTATTCTAACTAATAAGTATCCTAATGTGACCCAGACTTTTAACTATATAGGGATAAATCATCTAATGTGAAATATGTAGTATTACCATGTTACTTGACATAACATAAGTTGAGTGATAGGTTAGTTGCCTACTAAAGTTAAGATTTTTTGTATTTTTTTGATGAAAGTGTAATTACACAAACCACACACCAATCTTGAAAGGTTAACCGACTTTTAGGACCGTGGAATGGCGAATATAGCCTACTAACGTTAAGATATTATCTACTGTTGGAGCTCGTGAAACTGAGTTGGGGGAGATTAACTCTATATTACAGTAGTTATCTCCCTGATGTAATCCAATGATCTATGGGGAATCAGCCTGTGCCTCAAAAGGTTTAAGATATTTGCAAATATAATCTATTTAAAGAGTTACTAAAATATAGTTGAGAGTTATATAGCTAATAACCTTTACAAATTAATTGACAATTTTATGATGAGAATCCTTAATCTTGAATTGTATTTTATAATAATGGGAAAACTAAACATCATAATCTGTGAACTTTGTTTTCACCTTTTTACCAAAAAAAATAATAATAATAAAGAAAAAAACTTTGCTTTCACATCCCCACTTGGGACTTCCATTTGCAGGCTACCTCTGAGAGTGACTTTCTAGAGGATCCTTCTTCGCTTAACACCTTAGTAGCTGCACCCTTGAGCATTTTCATCCTTTTCCGTATTCTATTCCCTTCTACCCCTTCCATTAAGCACTTTACCACTGTAGCAATTTCCACTCTCTCCACTATCCCATTCTTCGCAACTTTTGGCCTCAAAGCAACCTCCACTAGCATCACTGCACTCATCTTTTGTTCTGCATAGAGCGGCCACACAATCAATGGTACCCCATGTACCACGCTCTCTAAGGTTGACTTCCAACCACAGTGGGTGAGAAACCCTCCAGTAGAGACATGGCTAAGAACTTGTATCTGAGGAGCCCATGATGGTATCACCAAACCCCTTCCTTTGGTCCTTTTCAAGAAACCCTCCGTCAAGAAAACCAAAGGGTCTTCAATGCTTTGGGCATTGAAGTAGGTAGCGTTTGGGCTCTTGACAACCCATAAAAATCTCTGCTTACTAAGCTCCAATACCAACGCCAATTCATTCAACTGCTCCCTTGAGAGGGCACCACCGCTCCCAAATGAAACAAACAATATAGACCCCAAGGGTTGATGGTTCAACCATCTTAGGCACCTGGAAACATCGGGCCCATCCTTCATACAACTATTCTGTATGAGTGGCCCAATTGGATATATAGGTGGCAAACTTGTGTCTCCACCCTCCTTCAAAACCTTGATAGCGCCTTCTTCAATGCCCATAAAGCTATTTAGTAGGATACCATTAGCCAGTTTGAAATGCTTGCAATGGTATAAGGTCCATGTATAAACCTTATTCTGTTTATCTTGGAGTGGGTCCACGAAATCTCACCCATGAATTGGCACACATCCAGGTAATTTCACTGGTTCAAACATGTCTCTATATTCGCAAGAGTACTTGTAGTCAAGCTCAGGAAAATGGAGGAACAATGACAATACCATGGCAGTCGAGGGGAAGAATATGTAAGAAGGAACATTAAATTCCTTAGCCACATCAAATGCATCGGTGCCAAAGAGATCAACAACCAGGGCAGCAATGGGAGTTGTGGCGGTTAAGACCTTAAAAGCTTCATGGAGTGAAGGCAAGGAATGGGCTATTGTGAGGTAGATCCGGGTTTCAATCCTTGAATCTCTAGAGAGGTCTTGAAGGTTAACAGGGGGGAGAAAGATGGTATCAACGCATTTGGGAAGGCTATCCAAGACTCTTTTTTGTGATTTGATTGGAGAACGGTCAATTGGGATTGTAAATGTAAAGGAGAAATCATGGTCACGGAGGAATTTCTTGGCAAATTCAACAAGGGGGATAAGGTGACCCAATCCTGGAGCTGGTAGGATGACAATGTGTGGAGTTTGTTTTTCTCCTTCCATGGTGATTGTGTTTTGGAGGGTTGAAAACCAAGGAGAATAAAAGAAGGGCTTATGAGCTTGTGCGAGATGTACTTTTGGAGGGTTGAAAGGCAAGGAATGGAGATGGGTATATATATATATTCAGAAAATTAAAGGGAGAGGTTATAAATTCACCCACTCCCCTTGATGTGATACAACCATTTTCTATTTTAGTTCTTATTCCCTTGTCATTTTTGTTGGATATTTAGGATGGGTTAGGGTGAGTTTATAGTTTCTAGAATTTATCTTTGGGGTACTTACATAACAGTTTTATTAAAATCTATTTGGGAGATATGAGCCTTTAGGTCGTGGTTATGTGATATGAGCTCTAAAGTTGTACAAGCTAGCTTCTAGCTTGCTTAGATACTTTGTCTATGCACCATGTGATCCTTTCATTTTATTTTTATTTATTGGCCAAAGATTTCATACATGGCTGTGTAAGCATGCATGGTCATGTCTCCTCTCACATGGAGTTGAAAAAATCATAAATCCTCTACCCCTATTAAAGCCTTGAAACTCCCACCCTCTCACATGCACGGCTTGCACAGCCATGCATGAAAACTTTCCCCTTTATGTATTTATATTTCTTTTTTAAGTAGGGTAGAGGTAGTCTCTTACACAACTACTGAACATGGCTCTAACAATTCTTTCTTTCTTTTCTTGTTTTTTTTTTATTAGTGAAAGGTACATTACTGAATAAGAACTGTACGAGTTTTGTCACTCATGATTTTGGCTGCCTAGATGCAAACCCTCTTTAAGTGATCAATTTATTTAGTTTGGTGCTAGTGGATTTAAAAAAATGTGCATCCTATACACGTGGGTCCAACTACTACAAAGTCTTAGGAGAGAGATATACGTAGCCTTACCCCCACTTTTTAAGAAAAGGTTGTTTCCTTGTTCTAACCTGCGACCACTAGGTTTCTATTGAGCAAGCTTAGCTGTGCTAGTGAATTCTATACTCTAAATTAAATTATTCAATTTATTTATTTCGGTGAGCATTGATTACACGCTCTCTAAATGACCCAATTAATTTTATGTATTTATTTCAGAGCGTGTGGATGACATACTGCAACTTCCTCATTTGTTTTAAAATTTATAATGAGAAATCCATTATAGAAATATTCTAGGTAAGATAATTTTTTTTTATATTTCATACGTTATAGAAGTATCCTAGGTAAGGTAAGAGACAACATTATGAGTTCTTACATTAATTAGAAGTCAATAAGAAGAGCTAACTAAATACATAGTTTCTAGACATAATGACATCTAATTAGTATCAGTCTAGAAGCATATATCACTCTAGAAGCATATGCTTCTAAATGCATGCTTGGTGAATGGAGATTCCATCACTAATGCTACCTCATGGGACGTCAATATTCTTCTAGAAAATATTTTGTCCCAAACCAATTGGTTCATGAATTCATAACTCATCACCTTGGTTCTGCAGGACCTACCGAAAGATATTTTAAGGGTCACAACTTTTGTTTTGAAGATCTCTCCCTTCTATTATGAAATTACATAATAAGGTAGGAAATAGAAAGAATTAAGATTTCAAAATATACATGATATGATGATCATATGAACAAGATGTCCAATCATGTTCCTAGTAAAGTACATTTTAAGTGAAAACATAAGGACAATCATAACCCATTAATGATCATGCAAATTAAATATAATTAATATTAAGGGAGAAAGAGTGTTGGCTGATTGCATGGATCCCACACCCAAACACAAGAGCATGCGAAATTACCCTCCGCCCCTCCTTAAATAAAAAATCCCATCCATGTTGATGCCCTTACGTGCACTCTCATTGGCTCCCACGCTGGTGTTGGGGTTACGCGACCAGACAACTATCTCTTGTCCTAATACTAAATATAAATTCCAAGTTTGATAGACACATATCCATGACAGACCACCAAGTAGGAACCGGAGGAAAGGTTCACGACCTTCCTTATAAGGGTTAGAAAGAAGACCACTCAGATTTGGGACCACCCTTTTGAGAAGGAACAAGTAAGAATGTTAGTAACGAACCTTCAACTCTGTATGCCCAATATTTGTTTGCACAAGCCTTGACCAATTTTGGGAGCTTAGCTGAGGTAGAAGAACAAATTAAAGATGTCATCCACAACAAGGTGATATAGGTCGGATGAATATTGTGCAATGGAAGTAGTTGGTTTTCAATTCTGGACCCTAAGAAAAACTTCATCATTGCATCCCTTTTGTGTAACAATTGGGTAAAGTCAAAATAGAAGGGATGGATCCTCAAAATTGACTTTGGATAATGGTTATCAAAAAATGCAAATAGATAGAATGCTGCCAAGCTACATAGTGTATGCTAGCATTTTCTTGTGTCTATCTCTCATATTTTCTATGAAATAACATATCTGCTCCTACAGTGGGAGGAAAGAGATACATAGGAGGAGCTATCGTACACCAAGGTTCTAAATCTTGGTTTTGAGGTCGGTTTTGGCCAACCCCGAAACCGTATGCTAGGTTTCAGTCAAAACCTGGTGCTTTCTCCAAGCCAATTTGAAACCTTGGTTTCAAGGCCTATAAATTGTTTTGTACCCTAATTTTTGCCGTACTGTCTTTTTTTTTTTTTGACATTTTTAACGCAATTCATACATTAATTTCGCATAAAAAAACACTCAAAATGGTACTTGTGGTTTTGACCCATGTTTGATAATGTATTTCTTAGAAATGGTATCAAACCAAAGTCATCCATTATTTTTGTCCATATTAATTAAGTAAATAATTTTTATATTTGTTAATTCATTTACGTAAGATATTATTCATAAAGAAGTAAATACCCCCATTTGAATCCAATAAAAATAGTTAGAAATTCAAATTCCAATTGAATAAAAGTTAAATTCCATAATAAAATAGATTTTCGATGGTAGATGGCATTTTTTATTTTCAAATACTAGGATTTTTCTCAAATCTAAAATTTTTATAAATTTTGTCATGAGAGAACATCACTTAAAACCAATAGAACGACAAAATAATCATTTGTTTTGATGTCTAAAAAAATATTTTAATTCAGAGTTGATTTTAACAACATTCGTGCATACCAAAAAAGGATTAACCACAAAGCTTTCAAATAAATCCAAAATTACCTAAATCTGATTTATATTGAAAAGTTATGTTTCGATAAAATCTTATTTGATATTCGTGAATGTTGTGAAAATCGCTTTGAATGAAAATATTTTCTAGACATCTATTTTTGTTTTCCTTTTGGTTTTAATCATGTTTTTATCATAATAAGATAAGATTTATGGAACTTTTTAGATTTGAGAAAAAAACCCAACATTTGGAAGTTGATAATTTCATCTACAACCAAAAATCTAGTTTTTGTTCTTGAACCGGGGTTGACTTTTATTTTCTTGAAATTTAATTTTTTAACTATTTTTATTGGATTCAAATAGGGTTTTTTTTTACTTATTTATGAATATTTAATATCTTAAGTAAATGAAATATTAAATATAAAACTATTTATTTGACTGATATTTGGCATAGATAGGATGCTTCAATCAGGTTCAGATCGAAACTCCCAGGTTTTGTCAAATTTCAATTGGAATAGATGAATTTACATAGATGATTTAGATTGCAGCTTCCGAAATTACCGAAATATAATCAAAACATGTCGAAACTTGATTGAAATCAGGTACAAAATGGTATCACATTAAGATTTCGTCTCGATTTCTTGCGAAACCAAAATATTTCGATCGAGATTTAAAACCATAACGTATACTACACAACAAGATAATATTCTTTTTGAATTAATTACTCATAGAATATGAAGTTGTAGCTATCTAAAACTCCTACCAAAACATCTAATCCTTAAAATATCTTTCAGTGCGTCCTGCCGAACCAGGGTGATGAGTCATGAATTCATGAACCGATTGGTTTGGGACAAAACATTTTCTAGAAAATTATTGACGTACATGTGGTAGCATTAGTGGTGGAATCACCATTCACCATGCATGGATTTAGAAGCATATATGCTTCTAGAGTTTTATGTTTGAATGTCATTATGTCTAGAAACTATGTATTTAGTTAGCTCTTCTTATTGACTTCTAATTAATGTCATAACTCATAATGTTATCTCTTACTGTACCTAGGATAGTTCTATAACCTATGACTTACAAAAAGACTTATCTTACTTAGGTTTCTATAATGAATTTCCCATTATAAATTTTAAAACAAATGAGGAAGTTTTTTTTTTTTTTTTTTTTTTGGTAAGAACAAATGAGGAAGTTGCAGTATATCATCCATATGCTCTAGAATAAATACATAAAATTAATTGGGTCATTTAGGGAGTGTATAATCCATGTTCATCGAAATAAATAAATCGAATCATTTAATTTAGAGTATGTAATTTTTTTTTTGGTTTGATTAGAGTATGTAATTCACTAGCAACACTATTAAAGTTGCTCTATCGAAACCAAGTGGTCACAATTTCGAACAAGAAAAAAATCTCTTCACAAAAAGTGGGGGTAAGATTGCATATATATCTCTCCCGAGACTGTGTAGTAGTGGGACCCATGTGTATAGGATACACATTTTTTTAAAATCCACTAGCATCAAACAAAATAAATTGATCACTTAAAGAGGGTTTGTATCTAGGCAGCCAAAATCATGAGTTACATAAGTCGTATAGTTCTGCCTATAAAAAAAAAAAAAGTCGTATAGTTCTTATTCAGTAATGTCCCTTTCACAAATAAAATAAAATAAAATAAAAGAGAAGAAAAGAAAAGGAAGAATTGTTAGAGCCAAAATCAGTAGTCGTGTAACAGACTACCTCTACCCTCCATAAAAAAAAGAAAAATAAATAAATAAAAATAAAATGAAAGGATCACATAGTGCATAAAAAAAATATCTAAGCAAGCTAGTAGCTAGCTAGTACAACTTTGGAGCTCATATCACATAACCACCACCTAAAGGCTCATATCTCCCAAACAGATTTTAATAAAACTGTTATGTAAGTACCCGAAAGATAAATTCTAGAAACTATAAACTTACCCTAACCCATCCTCAATATCAAGCAAAAATGACAAGTAAATTAGAACTAGAATAGAAAAAAGGTTGATGTGGAGTTGGTGAATTTATAACCTCTGTCCCTTCAATTTTTGAATATATATAGACCCTTCTCCATTCCATGCTTTTCAATCCTCCAAAAGTACATCTTTCACAAGCTCATTAGCTCTTCTTTTAATTCTCCTTGGCTTTCAACCCTTCAAAACACCCTCACCATGGAAGGAGAAAAACAAACTCCACACATTGTCATTCTACCAGCACCAGGATTGGGTCACCTTATCCCCCTTGTTGAATTTGCCAAGAAATTTCTCTGTGACCATGATTTCTCCATTACATTTACTATCCCAAATGACGGTTCTCCAATCAAATCGTAGAAAAAGTCCTGGATAGCCTTCCCAAGTGTGTTGATACAATCTTTCTCCCCCCTGTTAACTTTCAAGACCTCTCTAGAGATTCAAGGATTGAAACCGGATCTACCTCACGATAGCCCGTTCCTTGCCTTCACTCCATGAAGCTTTTAAGGTCTTAACAGCAAAAACTCCCATTGCTGCTTTGGTTGTTGATCTCTTTGGCACTGATGCATTTGATGTAGCTAAGGAATTTAATGTTCCTTCTTACATATTCTTCC
>NW_025317812.1:0-27986 GCF_018873765.1 Telopea speciosissima
CCTTTAAATCGATACATATTTCGATATATGTTCATTTTCGGTCCATACCGGCACGAGTGGGCCGTTTGGGCTTTTTTGGGGGTATTTCTATACTATTTTGGGTTTGGGAACTTCTAAAAAGTATCTTTATCTCTTAATAGATGTGGGGAAGTGATGTTGAGGGTCGTGACCTTCGAATCGATACCTATTTCGGCATATGATCATTATCGGTTTAAACTAGACCGGGTGGGTCGTTTGGGGTTATTTGGGGGCATTTCTGTACTTTTTTGGGTTTGGGATTTTCTAAAAAGTGTCCTTATCTCTTATTAGACATGTGGATGCGATGTTGAGGGTCGTGACCTTCGAATCGATACCTATTTCGGCATATGTTCATTTTCAGTTTAAACCAGACTGGGTGGGTCGTTTGGGGTTATTTGTGGGCGTTTCTGTACTTTTTTGGATTTGGGATTTTTTAAGAAGTATCCTTATCTCTTATTGGTCGTGTGGATGCGATCTTGAGGGTCTTGACCTACGAATCGTTACGTATTTTGACATATGTTCATTTTCGTTTTGAACCAGACCGGGTGGGCCGTTGGAGGTTATTTTGGGGCATTTCTGTACTTTTTTGGATATGGGATTTTCCAAAATGTGTCCTTAGCTCTTATTAGACGTGTGGATGCGAGGTTGAGGGTCGTGACCTTCGAATCGATACGTATTTGGACAAATGTTCATTTTTTGTCCGAACCAGACCAAGTGAGTCGTTTAGGCTTATTTGGGGGCATTTTTGTACTATTTTGGGTTTGGGATTTTAGAAAAAGTGGCTTTAACTCTTATTAGACATTTGGATGCGATGTTGAGGGTCGTGACCTTCGAATTGATACGTATTTCGACATATATTCATTTTCGGTATGAACCATACCGGGTGGGTCGTTTGGGGTTATTTGGGTGCATTTCCTTACTTTTTTGTGTTTGGGCTTTTCTAAAAAGTGTCCTTATCAATTATTAGACGTGTGGATGCGATGTTGAGGGTCGTGACCTTCGAATCGATACGTATTTCGACATATGTTCAGTTTTTGTCCGAACCAAACCGAGTGGGTCATTTGGGCTTATTTTGGGGCATTTCTGTACTATTTTGGGTTTGGTATTTTCTAAAAAGTGTCTTTATCTCTTATTACACGTGTGGATGGGATGTTGAGGGTCGTGACCTTCGAATCGATATGTATTTTGACATATATTCATTTTCGGTATGAACCATACCAGGTGGGTCGTTTGGGTTATTTGGGGGGCATTTCCGTACTTTTTTGGGTTTGGGATTTTCTAAAATGTGCCCTTATCTCTTATTAGACGAGTGGAAGCGATGTTGAGGGTCGTAACCTTCAAATCGACACAAATTTTGACATATGTTCATTTTCGATCCATACCTGACCGAGTGGGTCGTTTGGGCTTATTTAGGGGCATTTATATACTATTTTGGGTTTAGGATTTTCTAAAAAGTGTCTTTATCTCTTATTAGACGTGTGTAAGTGATGTTGAGGGTCGTGACCTTCGAATCGATACCTATTTTGGTATATGTTCATTATCGATTTAAACAAGACCGGGTGGGTCGTTTGGGGTTATTTGTGGGCATTTCTATACTTTTTTGGGTTTGGGATGTTTTAAAAAGTATCCTTATCTCTTATTAGACGTGTGGATACGATGTTGAGTGTCGTGAGCTACGAACCGTTACCTATTTTAACATATGTTCATTTTCGTTTTAAACCAGACCGGGTGGGTCGTTTGGGGTTATTTGGGGGCATTTCTGTACTTTTTTGGGTATGGGATTTTCTAAAAAAGTGTCCTTAGCTCGTATTAGATGTGTGGATGCAATGTTGAGGATCATGACCTTCTAATCGATACCTATTTTGGCATATGTTCATTTTCGGTTTAAACCAGATCGAGTGGGTCGTTTGGGGTTACTTTGGGGCATTTTCGTACTTTTTTGGGTTTGGGATTTTCTAAAAAGTGTCCTTATCTCTTATTAGACGAGTGGATGCGGTGTTAAGGGTCGTGACCTTCAAATCTATACACATTTCAACATATAATCATTTTCGGTCCATATCAGACCGAGTTGGTCGTTTGGGCATATTTGCGGGCATTTCTGTACTATTTTGGGTTTGGGATTTTCTAAAAAGTGTCTTTATCTCTTATTATACGTGTGGGAGTGATGTTGAGGGTCGTGACCTTCGAATCGATACCTATTTTGGCATATGTTCATTATCGGTTTAAACCAGACCGGGTGGGTCGTTGGGGTTATTTGGTAGCATTTCTGTACTTTTTTGGGGTTGGGATTTTCTAAAAAGAGTCCTTATCGCTTATTCGACGTGTGGATGCGATGGTGAGGGTTGTGACCTTCGAATCGATACCTATTTCGGCATATGTTCGTTTTAGGTTTAAACTAGAGTAGGTGGGTCGTTTGGGGTTATTTGTGGGCATTTCTATACTTTTCTGGGTTTGGAATTTTCGAAAAAGTATCCTTAACTCTTATTAGACGTGTGGATGCGAAGTTGAGGATCGTGACCTTCGAACCGTTACCTATTTTGACATATGTTCATTTTCATTTTGAACCAGACTGGGTGGGTCGTTTGGGGTTATTTGGGTGCATTTCTGTACTTTTTTGGGAATGGGATTTTCTAAAAAGTGTCCTTAGCTCTTATTAGACTAGTGGATGCAATGTTGAGGGTCGTGACCTTCTAATCGATAGCTATTTTGGCATATGTTCGTTTTTGGTTTAAACCTGACTGGGTGGGTCGTTTGGGCTTATTTAGGGGCATTTTCATACTTTTTTGGGTTTGAGATTTTCTAAAAAGTGCCCTTATCTCCTATTAGATGTGTGGATGTGATGTTGAGGGTCGTGACCTTCAAATCGATACGTATTTCGACATATGTTCATTTTGGGTCCGAACCAGACCGAGTGGGTCGTTTAGGCTTATTTAGGGGCATTTCTGTACTATTTTGGTTTTGAGATTTTCTAAAAAGTGTCTTTAACAGTTATTAGACGTTTGGATGCGATGTTGAGGGTCGTGACCTTTGAATCGATACCTATTTTGGTATATTTTCATTTTCGATCTAATCCAGATCGGGTGGGTCATTTGGGGTTATTTGGGGGCATTTTTGTACTTTTTAGGGTTTGGGATTCTCTTATAAGTGTCCTTATCTCTTATTACACGTGTGGATGCAATGTTGAGGGTCGTGACCTTCAATTCGATACGTATTTTGACATATATTCATTTTCGGTATGAACCACCATACCGGGTGGGTCGTTTGGGGTTATTTGGGGACATTTCTATACTTTTTGGTGTTTGGGATTTTCTAAAAAGTGTCCTTATCTCTTATTAGATGTGTGGATGCGATGTTGAGGGATGTGACCTTCGAATCGATACCTATTTCAACTTATGTTCATTTTCAGTTTAAACCAGAACGGGTGGGTCGTTTGGGTTTATTTGGGGGCATTTCTTTACTTTTTTGGGTATGGGATTTTCTAAAAAGTGTCCTTAGCTCTTATTAGACGTTTGGATGCAATGTTAAGGGTCGTGACCTTCGAATCGATACCTGTTTCGGTATATTTTCATTTTTGGTATTAACCAGACCGGGTGGGTCGTTTGGGATTATTTGGGGGCATTTTCGTACTATTTTGGGTTTGGGATTTTCTAAAAAGTGTCCTTATCTCTTATTAGATGAGTGGATGCGATGTTGAGGGTTGTGACCTTTAAATCGATACATATTTCGATATATGTTCATTTTCGGTCCATACTAGACCGAGTGGGCCGTTTGGGCTTTTTTGGGGGTATTTCTATACTATTTTGGGTTTGGGATTTTCTAAAAAGTATCTTTATCTTTTAATAGACGTGGGGAAGTGATGTTGAGGGTCGTGACCTTCGAATCGATACCTATTTCGGCATATGATCATTATCAGTTTAAACCAGACCAGGTGGGTCGTTTGGGGTTATTTGGGGGCATTTCTGTAATTTTTTGGGTTTGGGATTTTCTAAAAAGTGTCCTTATCTCTTATTAGACATGTGGATGCGATGTTGAGGGTCGTGACCTTCGAATCGATACCTATTTCGGCATATGTTGATTTTCGGTTTAAACCAGACTGGGTGGTCGTTTGGGGTTATTTGTGGGCATTGCTGTACTTTTTTGGGTTTGGGATTTTTTAAGAAGTATCCTTATCTCTTATTGGACGTGTGGATGCAATCTTGAGGGTCGTGACCTACGAATCGTTACTTATTTTGACATATGTTCATTTTCATTTTGAACCAAACCGGGTGGGTCGTTTGAGGTTATTTTGGGGCATTTTTGTACTTTTTTGGGTATGGGATTTTCCAAAAAGTGTCCTTAGCTCTTATTAGACGTGTGGATGCGAGGTTGAGGGTCGTGACCTTCGAATCAATACGTATTTGGACATATGTTCATTTTTTGTCCGAACCAGACCGAGTGAGTCGTTTAGGCTTATTTAGGGGCATTTTTGTACTATTTTGGGTTTGGGATTTTAGAAAAAGTGGCTTTAACTCTTATTAGACGTTTGGATGCGATGTTGAGGGTCGTGACCTTCGAATCGATACATATTTCGACATATATTCATTTTTGGTATGAACCATACCGGGTGGGTCGTTTGGGGTTTTTTGGGGGCATTTCTATACTTTTTGGCATTTGGGATATTCTAAAAAGTGTCCTTATCTCTTATTTGATGTGTGGATGCGATGTTGAGGGATGTGACCTTCGAATCGATACTTATTTCAACATATGTTCATTTTTAGTTTAAACCAGACCGGGTGGGTCATTTGGGGTTATTTGGGTGCATTTCCGTACTTTTTTGTGTTTGGGCTTTTCTAAAAAGTGTCCTTATCAGTTATTAGACGTGTGGATGCGATGTTGAGGGTCGTGACCTTCGAATCAATACGTATTTCGACATATGTTCATTTTTTGTCCGAACCAGACCGAGTGGGTCATTTGGGCTTATTTTGGGGCATTTCTGTACTATTTTGGGTTTGGTATTTTCTAAAAAGTGTCTGTATCTCTTATTACACGTGTGGATTATATTTTTAGGGTCGTGACCTTCGAATCGATACGTATTTTGACATATATTCATTTGCGGTATGAACCATACCAGGTGGGTCGTTTGGGTTATTTGGGGGGCATTTCCGTACTTTTTTGGGTTTGGGATTTTCTAAAATGTGCCCTTATCTCTTATTAGACGAGTGGAAGCGATGTTGAGGGTCGTAACCTTCAAATCGATACAAATTTTGACATATGTTCATTTTCGGTCCATACCAGACCGAGTAGGTCGTTTGGGCTTATTTGGGGGCATTTATATACTATTTTGGGTTTAGGATTTTCTAATAAGTGTCTTTATCTCTTATTAGACGTGTGGAAGTGATGTTGAGGGTCGTGACCTTCGAATCGATACCTATTTTGGTATATGCTCATTATCGGTTTAAGCAAGACCGGGTGGGTCGTTTGGGGTTATTTGTGGGCATTTCTGTACTTTTTGGGTTTGGGATGTTTTAAAAAGTATCCTTATCTCTTATTAGACGTGTGGATGCGATGTTGAGTGTCGTGAGCTACGAATCGTTACCTATTTTAACATATGTTCATTTTCATTTTAAACCAGACCGGGTGGGTCATTTGGGGTTATTTTGGGGCATTTCTGTACTTTTTTGGGCATGGGATTTTCTAAAAAGTGTCCTTAGCTCTTATTAGATGTGTGGATGCAATGTTGAGGATCATGACCTTCTAATCGATACCTATTTTGGCATATGTTCTTTTTTTATTTAAACCAGATCGAGTGGGTCGTTTGGGGTTATTTTGGGGCATTTTCGTATTTTTTTGGGTTTGGGATTTTCTAAAAAGTGTCCTTACCTCTTATTAGACGAGTGGATGCGATGTTAAGGGTCGTGACCTTCAAATCGATACACATTTCGACATATAATCCTTTTTGGTCCATATCAGACCGAGTGGGTCGTTTGGGCATATTTGCGGGCATTTCTATACTATTTTGCATTTGGGATTTTCTAAAAAGTGTCTTTATCTCTCATTAGACGTGTGGGAGTGATGTTGAGGGTCGTGACCTTCGAATCGATACCTATTTCGGCATATGTTCATTATCGGTTTAAACCAGACCGGGTGGGTCGTTGGGGTTATTTGGAAGCATTTCTGTACTTTTTTGGGTTTGGGATTTTCTAAAAAGAGTCCTTATCGCTTATTCGACGTGTGGATGCGATGTTGAGGGTCATGACCTTCGAATCGATACCTATTTCGGTATATGTTCATTTTAGGTTTAAACTAGACTAGGTGGGTCGTTTGGGGTTATTTGTGGGCATTTCTATACTTTTTTGGGTTTGGAATTTTCTAAAAAGTATCCTTAACTCTTATTAGACGTGTGGATGCGAAGTTGAGGATCGTGACCTTCGAATCGTTACCTATTTTGACATATGTTCATTTTCATTTTGAACCAGACCGGGTGGGTCGTTTGGGGTTATTTGGGTGCATTTCTGTACTTTTTTGGGTATGGGATTTTCTAAAAAGTATCCTTAGCTCTTATTAGACTAGTGGATGCAATGTTGAGGGTCGTGACCTTCTAATCGATAGCTATTTTGGCATATGTTCGTTTTTGGTTTAAACCTAACTGGGTGGGTCGTTTGGGCTTATTTAGGGGCATTTTCGTAGTTTTTTGGGTTTGAGATTTTCTAAAAAGTGCCCTTATCTCCTATTAGATGTGTGGATGCGATGTTGAGGGTCGTGACCTTCGAATCGATACGTATTTCGACATATGTTCATTTTGGGTCCGAATCAGACCGAGTGGTCATTTAGGCTTATTTAGGGGCATTTGTGTACTATTTTGGGTTTGAGATTTTCTAAAAAGTGTCTTTATCTCTTATTAGACGTTTGGATGCGATGTTGAGGGTCGTGACCTTCGAATCGATACCTATTTCGGTATATTTTCATTTTCGGTCTAATCTAGACCGGGTGGGTCGTTTGGGGTTATTTGAGGGCATTTTTGTACTTTTTAGGGTTTGGGATTCTCTTAGAAGTGTCCTTATCTCTTATTACACGTGTGGATGCGATGTTGAGGGTCGTGACCTTCCAATCGATACGTATTTCGACATATATTCATTTTCGGTATGAACCTTACCGGGTGGGTCGTTTGGGGTTATTTGGGGACATTTCTATACTTTTTGGTGTTTGGGATTTTCTAAAAAGTGTCCTTATCTCTTATTAGATGTGTGGATGCGATGTTGAGGGATGTGACCTTCGAATCGATACCTATTTCAACTTATGTTCATTTTCAGTTTAAACCGGAACGGGTGGGTCGTTTGGGTTTATTTGGGGGCATTTCTATACTTTTTTGGGTATGGGATTTTATAAAAAGTGTCCTTAGCTCATATTAGATGCTTGGATGCAATGTTGAGAGTCGTGACCTTCGAATCGATACCTGTTTCGGTATATTTTCATTTTTGGTTTTAACCAGATCGGGTGGGTCGTTTGGGATTATTTGGTGGCATTTCCGTACTTTTTTGGGTTTGGGATTTTCTAAAAAGTGTCATTATCTCTTATTATACGAGTGGATGCGATGTTGAGGGTTGTGACCTTTAAATCGATACATATTTCGATATATGTTCATTTTCGGTCCATACCAGACCGAGTGGGCCGTTTGGGCTTTTTTGGGGGTATTTCTATACTATTTTGGGTTTGAGATTTTCTAAAAAGTATCTTTATCTCTTAGTAGACGTGGGGAAGTGATGTGGAGGGTCGTGACCTTCGAATCGATACCTATTTTGGCATATGATCATTATCGATTTAAACCAGACCGGGTGGGTTGTTTGGGGTTATTTGGGGGCATTTCTGTACTTTTTTGGGTTTGGGATTTTCTAAAAAGTGTCCTTTTCTCTTATTGGACTTGTGGATGCGATGTTGAGGGTCGTGACCTTCGAATCGATACCTATTTCGGCATATGTTCATTTTCGGTTTAAACCAGACTGGGTGGGTCATTTGGGGTTATTTGTGGGCATTTCTGTAATTTTTTGGGTTTGGGATTTTTTAAGAAGTATCCTTATCTCTTATTGGACGTGTGGATGCGATCTTGAGGGTCGTGACCTACGTATCGTTACTTATTTTGACATATGTTCATTTTCGTTTTGAACCAGACCGGGTGGATCGTTTGAGGTTATTTTGGGGCATTTCTGTACTTTTTTGGGTATGGGATTTTCCAAAAAGTGTCCTTAGCTCTTATTAGATGTGTGGATGCGAGGTTGAGGGTCGTGACCTTCGAATCGATACGTATTTGGACATATGCTCATTTTTTGTCTGAACCAGACCGAGTGAGTCGTTTAGGCTTATTTGGGGGCATTTTTGTACTATTTTGGGTTTGGGATTTTAGAAAAAGTGGCTTTAACTCTTATTAGATGTTTGGATGCGATGTTGAGGGTCGTGACCTTCGAATCGATACGTATTTTGACATATATTCATTTTCGGTATGAACCTTACCGGGTGGGTTGTTTGGGGTTATTTGGGGGCATTTCTGTACTTTTTGGCGTTTGGGGTTTTCTAAAAGTGTCGTTATCTCTTATTAGATGTGTGGATGCGATGTTGAGGGATGTGACCTTCGAATTGATACCTATTTCAACATATGTTCATTTCGGTTTAAACCAGACCGGGTGGGTCGTTTGGGGTTTTTTGGGGGCATTTCCGTACTTTTTTGTGTATAGGATTTTCTAAAAAGTGTCCTAATCTATTATTAGACGTGTGGATGCGATGTTGAGGGTCGTGACCTTCGAATCAACACGTATGTTGACATATGTTCATTTTCGGTCCAAACCAGACCGAGTGGGTCGTTTGGGCTTATTTGGGGGCATTTCTGTACTATTTTGGGTTTGGTATTTTCTAAAAAGTGTCTTTATCTCTTATTACACGTTTGGATGCGATGTTGAGGGTCGTGACCTTCGTATCGATACGTATTTCGACATATATTCATTTTCGGTATGAACCGTACCGTGTGGGTCGTTTGGGGTTATTTGGGGGCATTTTCGTAATTTTTTGGGTTTGGGATTTTCTAAAAAGTGCCCTTATCTCTTATTAGACGAGTGGATGCGATGTTGAGGGTCGTGACCTTCAAATCGATACATATTTTGACATATGTTCATTTTCGGTACATAGCAGACCAAGTGGGTCGTTTGGGCTTATTTGGGGGCATTTATATATTACTTTGGGTTTGGGATTCTCTAAAAAGTGTTTTTATCTTTTGTTGGAAGTGTGGAAGTAATGTTGAGGGTCATGACCTTCGAATCGATACCTATTTCGGCATCTGTGCATTAACGGTTTAAATCAGACAGGGTGGGTCGTTTGGGGTTATTTTGGGGCATTTCTGTACTTTTTTGGGTTTGGGATTTTTTAAAAAGTATCCTTATCTCTTATTAGACATGTGGATGCGATGTTGAGGGTCGTGAGCTACGAATCTTTACCTACTTTAACATATGTTCATTTTGGTTTTGAACCAGACCGGGTTGGTCGTTTGGGGTTATTTGGGGGCATTTCTGTACTTTTTTGGGTATCAGATTTTCTAAAAAGTGTCCTTAGATCTTATTAGATGTGTGGATGCGATGTTGAGGGTCGTGACCTTCTAATTGATACCTATTTTGGAATAAGTTCATTTTTGGTTTAAACCCGACTTGGTGGGTTATTTGGGCTTATTTGGGGGCATTTCTGTACTTTTTTTGGTTTGGGATTTTCTAGAAAGTGCCCTTATCTCCTATTAGACATGTGGATGCAATGTTGAGGTTCGTGACTTTTGAATCCATACGTATTTCGACATATTCATTTTTTGGCCGAACCAAATCGGGTGGGTCGTTTGGGGTTATTTAGGGGCATTCTTGTACTTTTTTGTGTTTGGGATTTTCTAAAAAGTGTCCTTATCTCCTATTAGACGTGTGGATGCGATGTTGAGGGTTGTGACCTTCGAATCGATACCTATTTCGGCATATGTTCATTATCGGTTTAAACTTGACCGGGTGGGTCGTTTGGGATGATTTAGGGGCATGTCTCTACTTTTTTGGGTTTGGAATTTATTAAAAAGTATCCTTATCGCTTATTAGACGTGTGGATGTGATGTTGAGGGTTGTGAGCTACAGATCGTTACCTATTTTAACATATGTTCATTTTCGTTTTGAACCATACCGGGTGGGTCGTTTGGGGTTATTTGGGGGCATTTCTGTACTTTTTTGGGTATGGGATTTTCTAAAAAGTGTCCTTAGCTCTTATTAGCTGTGTGGATGCAATGTTGAGGGTCGTGACCTTCTAATCGATACCTATTTTGGCATATGTTCATTTTCGGTTTAAACCTAACTTAGTGGGTAGTTTGGGCATATTTGGGGGCATTTCTGTACTTTTTTGGGTTTGGGATTTTATAAAAAGTGCCCTTATCTCCTATTAGACATGCAGATGCAATGTTGAGGTTCGTGACTTTCGAATCGATCCGTATTTCGACCTATATTCATTTTTGGTCCGAACCAGACCGGGTGGGTCGTTTGGGGTTATTTAGGGGCATTTTTTACTTTTTGTGTTTGGGATTTTCTAAAAAGTGTCCTTATCTCATATTAGACGTGTGGATGCGATGTTGAGGGTTGTGACCTTCGAATCGATACCTATTTCAAGATATGTTCATTTTTGGTTTAAACCAGATCGGGTGGGTCGTTTG
Organism: Telopea speciosissima; assembly: GCF_018873765.1. Classification (NCBI taxonomy): domain Eukaryota; kingdom Viridiplantae; phylum Streptophyta; class Magnoliopsida; order Proteales; family Proteaceae; genus Telopea; species Telopea speciosissima. The sequence continues at coordinate 10,709 of NW_025317812.1, forward strand.
GGGTTATTTGGGGGCATTTCCGTACTTTTTTGGGTTTGAGATTTTCTAAAAAGTGTCATTATCGCTTATTAGACGAGTGGATGCGATGTTAAGGGTTGTGACCTTCAGATCGATCACTATTCCGGCATATGTTCATTATCGGTTTAAACCAGATCGGGTGGGTCGTTTGGGGTTATTTGGGGGCATTTCTGTACTTTTTTGGGTTTGGCATTTTCTAAAAATAGTCCTTATCTCTTATTAGACGTGTGGATGCGATATTGAGAGTCGTGACCTTCGAATCGATACCTATTTCGGCATATGTTCATTTTTGGTTTAAACCAGACTAGGTGGGTCGTTTGGGGTTATTTGTGGGCATTTCTGTACTTTTTTGGGTTTGAGATTTTCTAAAAAGTGTCCTTCTCTCTTAATACACGTGTGGATGCAATGTTGAGGGTCGTGACCTTCGAATCGATATGTATTTTGACATATGTTCATTTTTTGTCTAAACCAGACTGAGTCGGTCGTTTGGGCTTATTTGGGGGCATTTCTATACTATTTTGGTTTGGGATTTTCTAAAAAGTGTATTTATCTCTTATCAGACGTGTGGTTGCGATATTGGAGGTCCTTACCTTCGAATCGATACTTATTTCATCATATGTATATTATCGGTTTAAACAAGATCGGGTGGGTCGTTTCTGGTTATTTGGGGGCATTTCTGTACTTTTTGGGATTTTGGATTTTCTAAAAAGTGTCCTTATCTCTCATTAGACGTGTGGATGTGATGTTGAGGGTCGTGACCTTCTAATCGATACCTATTTTGACTTATGTTCATTTTCGATTTAAAACAGATTGGGTGGGTTGTTTGGGGTTATTTGGTGCATTTCTATACTTTTTTGGGTTTGGGATTCTCTAAAAAGTGTCCTTATCTCATATTACAAGTGTGGATGCGATGTTGAGGGTTGTGATCTTCGAATCGATCCCTATTTAGACATATGTTCATTTTTTGATTAAACCTGACCAGGTGGGTCATTTGGGGGCATTTCTGCACTTTTTTGGGTTTGGGATTTTCTAAAAATTGTATATATATCTTATTAGACTTGTGGATACGATCTTGAGGGTCGTGACCTTCAAATCGTTACCTATTTCGGCATATGTTCATTATCGGTTTAAACCAAACCGGGTGGGTCGTTTGGGGTTATCTGGGGGCATTTCTGTACTTTTTTAGGTTTGGCATTTTCTAAAAAGAGTACTTATCTCTTATTAGACGTGTGGATGCGATGTTGAGGGTCGTGACCTTCGAATCGATACCTATTTCGGCATATGTTCATTTTTGGTTTAAACCAAACTAGGTGGGTCATTTGGGGTTATTTGGGGGCATTTCTGTACTTTTTTGGGTTTGGGATTTTCTAAAAAGTGTCCTTATCTCTTATTAAACAGGGGGATACGTTGTTGAGGGTCGTGACCTTCGAATCGATACATATTTTGACATATCCTAATTTTAGATCCGAACCAGACCTCGTGGGTCGTTTGGGGTTGATTGGGGGCATTTCTGTACTTTTTTGGGTTTGGGATTTTCTAAAAAGTGTCCTTATCTCTTAATAGACGTGTGGATGCGATGTTGAGGGTCGTGAGCTTCAAATCGATACCTATTTTGACATATGTTCATTTTTGGTTTAAACCAGACCGGGTGGGTCATTTGGGGTTATTTGGGGGCATTTCTGTACTTTTTTGGGTTTGGGATTCTCTAAAAAGTGTCCTTATCTCTTATTACATGTGTGGATGGAAAGTTGAGGGTCGTGACCTTCGAATCGTTACATATTTTGACATATGTTCATTTTCGATTTAAACCGGACTGGGTGGGTCGTTCGGGGTTATTTGGGGGCATTTTTGTACTTTTTCAGGTTTGGGATTTTCTAAAAAAGTGTCCTTATCTCTTATTAGATATGTGGATGAGATGTTGAGGGTCGTGACCGTCGAATCGATACGTATTTTGACATATGTTTCTTTTCAGTCCGAACCCGATCGAGTGGGTCGTTTGGGCCTATTTGGGGGCATTTCTGTACTTTTTTGGGTTTGGGATTTTCAAAAAAGTGTCCTTATCTCTTATTAGACGTGTGGATGCGATGTTGAGGGTCGTGACTTTCGAATCGATATGAATTTCATCATATGTTCATTTTCGGTCCAAACAAGACCGGGTGGGTCGTTTGGGGTTATTTGCCGGCATTTCTGTACTTTTTTGGGCTTGGGATTTTCAAAAAAGTGTCCTTATCTCTTATTGGACGTGTGGATGCGATGTTGAGGGTCGTGACGTTCGAATCGATATCTATTTCAGCATATGTTCCCTTTCGGTTTAAACCAGACCTAGTGGGTCATTTGAGGATATTTGGGGGCATTTCTGTATTTTTTTGGGCTTGGGATATTCTAAAAAGTGTCCTAATCTCTTATTAGACGTGTGGATGCGATGTTGAGGGTTGTTACCTACGAATCGATACCTATTTTGGCATATGTTCATTTTCGGTTTAAACTAGACCGGGTAGGGTTATTTGGTGGTATTTCTGAACTTTTTTGGGTTTGGGATTTTCTAAAGAGTGTCCTTATCTCTTATTACACGTGTGGATGCGATGTTGTGGGTCGTGACCTTCGAATCGATACGTATTTTGACATATGTTCATTTTTGGCTTAAACAAGACCGGGTGGGTCGTTTGGGGTTATTTGGTGGCATTTCTTTATTTTTTGGGTTTGGGATTTTCTAAAATGGGTCCTTATCTCTTATTAGACGTGTTGATGGGATGTTGATGGTCGTTACCTTCAAATCGATACGTATTTCGACATATGTTCATTTTCGGTACGTACCAGAACGAGTGGGTCTTTTGGGCTTATTTGGTGGCACTTCTATACTATTTTGGGTTTGGGATTTCCTAAAAAGTGTCTTTACCTCTTATTAGAAATGTGGATGCGATGTTGAGGGTCTTGACCTTTGAATCGATACCTATTTCGGCACATATTCATTATCGGTTTAAACAGATCGGGTGGGTCGTATGGGGTTATTTGGGGGCATTTCTGTACTTTTTTGGGTTTGGGATTTTCTAAAAAATGTCTTTACCTCTTATTAGACGTGTGGATGCGATGTTGTGGATTGTGAACGTCAAATCGATACCTATTTCGCCCTATGTTCATTTTCGGTTTAAACCAAACCAAGTGGGTTGTTTGGGGTTATTTGGGGGCATTTCTGTACTTTTTTGGGTTTGGGATTTTCTAAAATGTGTCATTCTCTCTTATTACACGTATGGATGCGATGTTGAGGGTCGTGACCTTTGAATCGATCCGTATTTCAACATATGTTCATTTTTTGTCCGAACCAGACCGAGTCGGTCGTTTGGGCTTATTTTGGGGCATTTCTGTACTATTTTGGGTTTGGGATTTTCTAAAAAGTGTCTTTATCTCTTATCAGACGTGTGGTTGCGATATTGGAGGTCCCTACCTTCGAATCGATACTTATTTCGGCATATGTTTATTATCGGTTTAAACAAGATTGGGTGGGTCGTTTGTGGTTATTTGGGGGCATTTCTATACTTTTTGGGGTTTAGGATTTTTGAAAAAGTGTCCTTATCTCTTATTAGACGTGTGGATGTGATGTTGAGGGTCGTGACCTTATAATCGATACCTACTTCGACTTATGTTCATTTTCGATTTAAACCAGATCGGGTGGGTCGTTTGGGGTTATTTGGGGGCATATCTGTACTTTTTTGGGTTTGGGATTCTTTAAAAAGTGTCCTTATCTCATATTACATGTGTGGATGTGATGTTGAGGGTCGTGATCTTCGAATCGGTACCTATTTTGACATATGTTCATTTTCGGATTAAACCTTACCAGGTGGGTCATTTCTGTACTTTTTTGGGTTTGGGATTTTCTAAAAAGTGTATTTATCTCTTATTAGACGTGTGGATGCGATCTTGAGGGTCGTGACCTTCGAATCATTACCTATTTCGACATATGTTCATTTTCGATTTAAACCAGACCGGGTGGGTCGTTTGGGGTTATTTGGGGGACATTTTTGTACTTTCTTTGGGTTTGGGATTTTCTAAAAAGTGTATTTATCTGTTATTAGACGTGTGGATGCGATGTTGAGGATTGCGACCGTCGAATCGATACCTATTTTGGCCTATGTTAATTTTTGGTTTAAATCAGACCGGGTGGGTCGTTTAGGGTTATTTGGGGGCATTTTTGTACTTTTTTGGGTTTTGGATTTTCTAAAAAGTGTCCTTATCTCTTATTAGACATGTGGATGTGCTGTTGAGGGTCGTGACCTTCGAATCGATACGTATTTTGACATATCTTAATTTTCGGTCCGAACCAGACCGGGTGTGTCCTTTGGGGTTGATTTGGGGCATTTCCGTACTTTTTTGGGTTTGGGATTTTCTAAAAAGTGTCCTTATCTCTTATTAGACGTGTGGATACGATGTTGAGGATCGTGACCTTCTAATCGATACCATTTTCGACATATGTTCAATTTCTATTTAAACCATACCGGGTGGGTTGTTTGGGGGTATTTCTTTACTTTTTTGGGTTTGGGATTTTCTAAAAAGTATCATTTTCTCTTATTAGACGTGTGGATGGGATGTTGAGGGTCGTGTCGTTTGAATCGATCCTATTTCGACAGGTGTTCATTTTTGGTTTAAACCAGACCGGGTGGGTCGTTTGGGGTTATTTGGGGGCATTTTTGTATTTTTTTGTGCTTGGGATTTTCTCAAAAGTGTAATTTTGTCTTATTAGACGTGTGGATGCGATGTTGAGGGTTGTGACGTTTGAATCGATACATATTTCGACATATGTTCATTTTCGTTTTAAACCAAACCGGGTGGGTCGTTTGGGGTTATTTGGGGGCATTTCTATACTTTTTGGGGTTTGGGATGCTCTCAAAAGTGTTCTTATCTCTTATTACAGGTGTGGATGTGATGTTGAGGGTCGTGATATTCCAATCGATACCTATTTCGACATATGTTCATTTTCGATTTAAACCCGACCAAGTGGGTCGTTTGGGGTTATTTAGGGGCATTTCTGTACTTTTTTGGGTTTGGGCTTTTCTAAAAAGTGTCGTTATCTCATATTAGACGTGTGGAAGCGTTGTTGGGGGTCGTGACCTTCAAATCGACATGTATTTTGACATAAGATAATTTTTTGTCTGAACTAGACCGGGTGGGTCGTTAGGGGTTATTTGGGGCATTTCTGTACTTTTTTGGGTTTGGGATTTTCTGAAAAGTGTCCTTATCTCTTATTAGACGTGTGGATGCGATGTTGAGGGTCGTGACCTTCGAATCGATACCATTTTCGACATATGTTCAATTTCGATTTAAACCAGACCGGGTGGGTCGTTTGGGGTTATTTGGGGGCATTTTTGTAGTATTTTTGTTTGGGATTTTCTAAAAAGTGTTTTTATCCCTTATTAGATGTGTGGATGCGGTGTTGAGGGTCGTGTTCTTCGAATTGATACCTATTTCGACATATGTTCATTTTCGGTTTAAACCTGGCCAGATGGGTCGTTTGGGGTTATTTGGGGGCATTTCTGTACTTTTTTGGTTTTGGGATTTTCTAAAAAGTGTCCTTATCTTGTATTAGATGTGTGGATGCGTAGTTAAGGGTCGTGACCTCCGTATCGATACCTATTTCGACATATGTTCATTTTCGGTTCGAACCAGACCGGGTTGGTCGTTACGGGTTATTTGGGAGCATTTCTGTACTTTTTGGGGTTTGGGATTTTCTGAAAAGTGTCCTTTTCTCTTATTAGTCGTGTGGATGCGATGTTGAGGGTCGTGACCTTCGAATCGATACGTATTTCGACATAGGTTAATTTTCAGACTGAACCTGACCGGGTGGATCGTTTGGGGTTATTTGGGGGAATTTCTGTACTTTTTTGGGTTTGGGACTTTCTAAAAAGTGTCCTTATCTCTTATTAGACGTGTGGATGCGATGTTGAGGGTCGTGAACTTCGAATCGATACGTATTTTGACATATATTCATTTTCGGTCCAAACCAGACCGAGTGGGTCGTTTGGGCTTATTTGGGGGCATTTCTATACTATTTTGGGTTTTGGATTTTCTAAAAAGTGCCTTTATCTTTTATTAGATGTATGGATGCGATGTTAAGGGTTCTGACCTTCGAATCGATACCTATTTTGGGACATATTCGTTATCGATTTAAACCAGACAGGGTGGGTCATATGGGGTTATTTGGGGGCATTTTTGTACTTTTTTGGGTTTGGGATTTTCTAGAAAGTGTCCTTATCTCTTATTAGATGTGTGGATGCGATGTTGAGGGTTGTGACCTTCGAATCGATACGTATTTCGATATATGTTTATTTTTTATCCGAACCAGACCGAGTGGGTCGTTTGGGCTTATTTAGGGGCAATTTCTGTACTATTTTAGGTTTGTGATTTCCTAAAAAGTGTCTTTATCTCTTATTAGACGTTTGGATGCGATGTTGAGGGTCATGACCTTCTAATCGATACCTATTTCGACATATGTTCATTTTTTGTTTATACTGGACCGGGTGGGTCGTTTGGGGTTATTTGGGGGCATTTTTGTACTTTTTTAGGTTTGGGATTGTCTAAAAAGTGTTCTTATCTCATATTACATGTGTGGATGCGATGTTGAGGGTCGTGATCTTAGAATTGATACCTATTTTGTCATCTGTTCAGTTTCGGTTTAAATCTGACCAGGTGGGTCATTTGGGGTTATTTGGAGGCATTTATGAATTTTTTCGGGTTCGGGATTTTCTAAAAAGTGTATTTATCTCTTATTAGACATGTGGATACGATCTTGAGGGTCGTCACCTTTGATTCGTTACCTATTTTGACATATGTTCATTTTCGGTTTAAACTAGACCGGGTGCGTAGTTTGGGGTTATTTGGGGTCATTTCGGTACTTTTTTTGTGTTTGGGATTTTCTACAAAGTCTCTTTATCTCTTATTAGACGTGTGGATGCGATGTTGAGGATCGTGATCGTCGAATCGATACCTAATTCGGCCTATGTTCATTTTTGGATTAAACCAGACCGGGTGGGTCGTTTGGGGTTATTTGGGGGCATTTCTATACTTTTTTGGGTTTGGGATTTTCTAAAAAGTGTCATTATCTCTTATTAGAGGTGTGGATACGATGTTGAGGGTCGTGACCATCGAATCGATACAAATTTCTACACATGTTTATTTTCGGTCCGAACCTGACTGAGTGGGTCGTTTGGGCTTATTTGGGGGCATTTCTGTACTATTTTGGATTTTCTAAAAAGTGTATTTATCTCTTATTAGATGTGTGGATGCGACGTTGAGGATCGTGACCTTTGAATCTATACCTATTTCGACACATATTCATTATCGGTTTAAACAAGCCCAGGTGGGTCATATGGGGTTATTTGGGGGTATTTCTAGACTTTTTTGAGTTTGGGATTTTCTGAAAAGTGTCATTATCTCTTATTAGACATGTGGATGCGATGTTGTGGGTCGTGACCTTCGAATCGATACGTATTTTGACATATGTACTTTTTCGGTCCAAACCAGAACGAGTGGGTCGTTTGGGCTTATTTCTGTACTTTTTTGGGTTTGGGATTTTCTAAAAAGTGTCTTTATCTCTTATCAGACGTGTGGTTGCGATATTAGAGGTCTTGACCTTCGAATCGATACTTATTTTCGTATATGTTTATTATCGGTTTAAACAAGACATGGTAGGTCGTTTGGGGTTATTAGGGGGCATTTCTGTACTTTTTTGGGTTTGGGATTTTCTAAAAAGTGTCCTTATCTCTGATTAGATGTGTGGATGCGATGTTGAGGGTCGTCACCTTCTAATCGATACCTATTTCGACATATGTTCATTTTCGGTTTAAACTTGACTAGGTGGGTCGTATGGGGTTATTTGGGGGCATTTCTGTAATTTTTTGGGTTTGGGATTTTCTAAAAAGTGTCCTTATCTCTAATTAGACATGTGGATGCGATTTTGAGGGTCGTGACCATCGAATCGATACCTATTTTGGCATATGTTCATTTACGATTTAAACCAGACTGGGTGGGTTGTTTGGGGTTATTTGGGGGTATTTCTGTACTTTTTTGGGTTTGTGATTTTCTAAAAAGTGTCACTGTCTCTTATTAGACGTGTAGATGCGTTGTTGAGGGTCGTGATCCTCGAATCGATACGTATTTTGACATATGTTCATTTTTTGTTTAAATCATATCGGGTGGGTCATTTGGGGTTATTTGGGGGCATTTCTGTACTTTTTTGGGTTTGGATTTTCTAAAAAGTGTCCTTATCTCTAATTAGGCATGTGGATGTCATGTTGAGGGTCGTGACCTTCGAATCGATACCTATGTTGACATATGTTCATTTTGGTTTAAACCAGACCAGGTGGGTCGTTCGGGGTTATTTAGGGGCATCTCTGTACTTTTTTGTGTTTGGGATTTTCTAAAAAGTGTCCTTATCTCTTATTACATGTGTGGATGCGAGGTGGTGGGTTGTGACATTCGAATCGATACATATTTCGACATATGTTCATTTTCTGTCCGAACCGGATCGAGTGGATCGTTTGGGCTTATTCGGGGGCAGTTCTGTACTATTTTGGGTTTGGGATTTTCTAAAAAGTGTCTTTATCTCTTATCAGACGTGTGGTTGCGATATTGGAGGTCCTGACCTTCGAATCGATACTTATTTCGGCATATGTTTATTATCGGTTTAAACAAGACCGGGTGGGTCGTTTGGGGTTTTTTGGGGCATTTTTGTACTTTTTTGGGTTTGGGATTTTCTAAAAAGTGTCCTTATCTCTTATTAGACGTTTGGATGCGATATTGAGGGTCGTGACCTTCTAACCGATACCTATTTTGACATATGTTCATTTTCGGTTTAAACCAGACCGGGTGGGTTGTTAGGGGTTATTTGGGGGCATTTCGGTACTTTTTTGGGTTTGGGATTTTTTGAAAAGTGTCATTTTCTCTTATTAGATGTGCGGATGTGATGTTGAGGGTCGTGACCTTCGAATCGATACGTATTTCGACATATGTTCATTTTCGGTCCGAACCAGACCGAGTGGGTCGTTTGGGCTTCTTTGGGGGCATTTCTATACTATTTTGGGTTTGTGATTTTCTAAAAAGTGTCTTTATCTCTTATTAGACGTGTGGATGCGATGTTGAGGGTCGTGACCTTCTAATCGATACCTATTTTGGCACATATTCATTATCGATTTAAACCAGACCGGGTGGGTTGTATGGGGTTATTTGGGGGCATTTCTGTACTTTTTTGGGTTTGGGATTTTCTAAAAAGTGTCTTTATCTCTTATTAGACGTGTGGATGCGTTGTTGAGGGTCGTGACCTTCGAATCGATACGTATTTTGACATATGTTTATTTTCGGTCCGAACCAGACCGGGAGGGTCGTTAAGGGATATTTGGGGGCATTTCGGTACTTTTTTAGGTTTGGGATTTTTTGAAAAGTGTCCTTTTCTCATATTAGATGTGCGGATTCGATGTTGTGGGTCGTGACCTTCGAATCGATACGTATTTTGACATATGTTCATTTTTTGTCCGAACCAGACCGAGTGGGTCGTTTGGGCTTCTTTTGGGGCATTTCTGTACTATTTTGGGTTTGTGATTTTCTAAAAAGTATCTTTATCTCTTATTAGACGTGTGGATGCAATGTTGAGGGTCGTGACCTTCTAATCGATACCTATTTCGGCCCATATTCATTATCGATTTAAACCAGACCGGGTGGGTTGTATGGGGTTATTTGTACTTTTTTGGGTTTGGGATTTTCTAAAAAAGTGTCTTTATCTCTTATTAGACATGTGGATGCGATGTTGAGGATCGTGGCCGTCGAATCGATACCTATTTCGGCCTATGTTCATTTTCGGTTTAAATCAGATCGGGGGGTCGTTTGAGGTTATTTGGGGGCATTTCTATACTTTTTTTTGTTTGGGATTTTCTAAAAAGTGTCCTTATCTCTAATTAGACGTGTGGATGTCATGTTGAGGGTTGTGACCTTCGAATCGATAGCTATTTAAACCAGATCGGGTGGGTCGTTCGGGGTTATTTGGGGGCATTTCTGTACTTTTTTGTGTTTGGTAATTTCTAAAAAGTGTCCTTATCGCTTATTACATGTATGGATGCGATGTTGTGGGTCGTGACCTTCGAATCGATACGTATTTCGACATATGTTCATTTTCGGTCCGTACCAGATCGAGTGGGTCGTTTAGGCTTATTTGGGGGCAATTCTGTACTATTTTGGGTTTGGGATTTCTAAAAAGTGTCTTTATCTCTTATCAAACGTGTGGTTGTAAACAAAAAAAAAAAAAAAACAAAACGTGTGGTTGCGATATTGGAGATCCTGACCTTCAACTCAATACTTATTTCGGCATATGTTTTTTATCGGTTTAAACAAGACCGGGTGAGTCGTTTGGGGTTTTTGGGGGCATTTCTGTACTTTTTTGGGTTTGGGATTTTCTAAAAAGTGTCCTTATCTCTTCTTAGACATGTGGATACGATGTTGAGGGTTGTGACATTCTAACCGATACCTTTTTTTTTTCGCTAAGAGGGAGGAAGGGCCCCATACCCCCCGAGGACATGCCCCTCGGTAATACATGAGAAAGACACCCAACCCAATCAAGGAGGTCTAAACTGGACCTTACTGGAGACATCATCATAAATCAACCGGTTAAGATCCTCAACAAAACCCGAAGGATATAAAATAGTCTCCCCATCACAAAGATCAATAGAAGCAATAAAATCCACCCGTTGATTCAACTCCCTCCAAACATGCCTTATCTCATAACGAGCCAACTGGTTTAGGCTGAACAAAATCTGGAACTTCAAGGTATATACACTTTTTAGAAAATCCCAAACCAATAAAAGTATAGAAATGCCCCTAAATATCCCCGAACGACCAACCAAGTCTGGTTTAAACCGAGAATGTACATAGGCCAAAATAGGTATTGATTTGAAGGTCAAAACCCTCAACATCACATCCACACATTTAATAAGAGATAAGGACACTTTTTAGAAAATCCCAAACACAAAAAAGTACAAAAATGCCCCCAAATAACCCCAAAAGACCCACCCATTATGGTTCAGACCGAAAATGAATATATGTCGAAATACGTATCGATTCGAAAGTCACGAACCTCAACATCGCATCCACACGTGTAATAAGAGATAAGGACACTTTTAAGAGAATCCCAAACCCAAAAAAGTACAGAAATGCCCCCAAATAACCCCAAACGACCCACCCGGTCTAGTTTATATCGAAAATGAAAATATAACGAAATAGGTATCGATTCGAAGTTCATGACCCTTAACATCGCATCCAAACGTCTAATAAGAGACAAAGATACTTTTTAGAAAATCCCAAACCCAAAATCGTACAGAAATGCCCCCAAATAAGCCTAAATGACCCACTCGGTCTGGTTTGGACCGAAAATGAACATATGTCGAAATACGTATCGATTGAAGGTCACGACTCTCAACATCGCATCCACATGTCTAATAGGAGATAAGGGCACTTTTCAGGAAATCCCCAACCTAAAAAAATACAAAATTGCCCCCAAATAAGCCCAAACGACCCACCCAGTCAGGTTTAAATCGAAAATGAACATATGCCAAAACAGTTATCGATTAGAAGATCACGACCCTCAACATTGCATCCACACGTCTAATAAGAGCTAAGGACACTTTTTAGAAAATCCCATACCCAAAAAGGTACAAAAATGCCCCCAAATAACCCCAAACGACCCACCCGGTCTGATTTAAACCGATAATGAACATATGTCAAAATATGTATCGATTTGAAGGTCACAACCCTCAACATCGCATGCACTCATCTAATAAGAGATAAGGACACTCCGGGCTTCAACTTAACAGATCTAAGTCCTCTATTATTTTAGGGGGCCTTACCCAAACTAGTAGTCTGGAACTTTTGGATTTAACGGGTTTTTCGGAAACCAAGCTACCTATTAGGTACCTTGGAGTTCCTCTTGTGTCCGGCAGGTTATCCATGAAAGATTGCAGCCCCATCTTGGACTTGGTTCGTCGAAAGTTGGAAGGGTGGAAGGCTAGATTCCTCTCTTATGCTGGTCGTCTTCAACTCTTAGCTTCAGTTCTTCAAGGAAGTTATATTTACTGGGCAGGGATTTTCGGCCTTCCTGGTAATGTTATCACCAAGCTGGAGTCTATGTTCTCTAACTTCCTTTGGTCAGGCCCCTCTCTTCAAAGGAAGACCCACTTTATTTCTTGGGATGTGGTCTGTAAACCAAAATCAGAGGGAGGTTTGGGAATCAAGCGGACCAAACAAATTTGGTGGATTGCCTCCAAGCAGGATCGGCTTTGGGTTAAGTGGGTTCAGAAAAGATACCTAAAGCAAGAGTCTCTTTGGACAGTCAAGGGTCTCAACAACTGCTCCTGGGTCTGGCGTAAAGTTTTGAAGTATAGGGACAAAGCCCTTCCCCTTATCAAAACTATCATTGGGGATGGGGCTGCTACAAAGCTTTGGCTTGATAATTGGCACCCGTTTGGAGTTCTCTTGAATAGATTTGGTAGCAGGATATGCTACGATGCAGGCTCCTACTCTCTTGCTGCCCGACATGCGTGTGTCAAGGAGATTGTGCGTGATGGAGATTGGTACCCTGGCCCCTCTACATCTTTTGACCTCATTGATATATGGAGGGCCCTTCCAACCATTGAAAAATTTCACGATGAGGTTCCGGATTTGACAGTTTGGATTGGCAACTCTTCGGGTAATTTCACTTCCAATTCAGCTTGGAATGCTGTCCGCACAAGAAATGCCCATACAGATTGGAGTGAAGCTGTTTGGTTTGAAAGGGGGATTAATTCCCATTGCTTTATAGCTTGGAGATGCCTTTCGGATGCCCTCCCTACAAGGGACAACCTCATTCATAGACATATTCTGGCTCCTCATCATTGTGAGTTTTGCTGGGCTGGAACTGAAAGCAGAAATCATCTTTTCTTTGGGTGCCCCTTCTCTCGACATTTGGAAAATTATTTATGAGCTTTGCTTTCATGATGGAACAATGCCAAGCAATGTCATTGATGCAGCCATCTCGGTTAGATATGCCGCAGGTAGAGCAGGGAAGTTGGGGCTGGTCACCAAGCTTGCGTTCGTGCCACAATCAAGCATATCCGTGGAGAGAAATTTCAGAATTTTCAGGAACAAAATCAGACCTAAGGACCAGATCATAGGGGCTATAAAGGGGGATGTTATTGGCAGATTATCTTCCATTTCTTTGGTGGGTGACCCTACTACTGCCAACCTTCATATTGCTGCCAAATGGGGTCTTCAAGTTCATTGGGCTGCTCGAATTCCAAAGGCCTGCTCTTGGTTTGCCCCTAATCCGAATATGGTTGCTCTCCATTGTGATGGGTCTCTTGCAGATGACAAAGCAAGCTTTGGGGGCCTCATTCGTGATGGATGTGGGGACCCCATAGCTGCCTATGCTGGTCAAGGGGAAGATCTTTCGGTGCTGTCCATGGAGTTTAAGGCTATTTACAAAGGAATTTCCCTTTGTATCGAGAAGGGCTTGTATGATGTTTGTTAGGTCGGATTGAAGCTGGCCGTCGACATTTTGAATGGGCAGATCATCGGGCCCTGGCAAATCCTTATTTTGAAAAGTAAGATCCTCTCTAAGTTTAGGCTGCCGAGGTCTAAAGAATTAGTTCATGTTTGGAGAGAACAGAACCAGCCCGCAGATTTCATGGCTTCCCTCCCCTCGACCCTCCTCGGAACCTATTGGGATCCCGAGTCTTTCCCTCGGAGTTGACCATTCTCATAAAGAAAGATAAGGAGCTAGTAACCTATTATAGGATGTAGCCTTAGGGGTTTTCTTTCCCCTATTTGTTTGATAGGGCCTGTCCTATCTTGCTTAGGTCCTTTTCCCGTTTTTGGGTTCTTAAAGGATGCCTTTCTTTGTACATTTTTCTTTTCTTAGTAATACAAATCTTACTTATAAAAAAAAAAAAAAAAAAGATACCTAAAGCAAGAGTCTCTTTGACAAATCAAGGGTCTCAACAATCGCTTCCCGGGTCCGGCATAAAGTTTTGAAGTATAGGGACAAAGCCCTTCCCCTTATCAAAATTATCATTGGGGATGGGGCTGCTACAAAGCTTTGGCTTGATAATTGGCACCCGTTTGGAGTTCTCTTGAATAGATTTGGTAGCAGGATATGCTACGACGCAGCTCCTACTCTCTTGCTGCCGGCATGCGTGTGTCAAGGAGATTGTGCGTGATGGAGATTGGTACCCTGGCCCTCTACATCTTTTGACCTCATTGATATTTGGAGGGCCCTTCCAACCATTGAAAAATTTCATGATGAGGTTCCAGATTTGACAGTTTGGATTGGCAACTCTTCGGGTAATTTCACTTCTAAATCAGCTTGGAATGCTGTCCGCACAAGAACTGCCCGTGCATGATTGGAGTGAAGCTGTTTGGTTTGAAAGGGGATTAATTCCCATTGCTTTATAGCTTGGAGATGCCTTTCGGATGCCCTCCCTACAAGGGACAACCTCATTCATAGACATATTCGGCTCCTCATCATTGTGAGTTTTTTGGCTGAACGAAAGCAGAAATCATCTTTTCTTTGGGTGCCCCTTCTCTCGACATTTGGAAAATTATTTATGAGCTTTGCTTTCATGATGGAACCATGCCAAGCAATGTCATTGATGCAGCCATCTCGGTTAGATATGCCGCAGTAGAGCAGGGAAGTTGGGGCTGATCACCAAGCTTGCGTTCTATGACACAATCAAGCATATCCGGTGGAGAGAAATTTCAGAATTTTCAGGAACAAAATCAGACCTAAGGACCAGATCATAGGGGCTATAAAGGGGGATGTTATTGGCAGATTATCTTCCATTTCTTTGGTGGGTGACCCTACTACGCCAACCTTCATATTGCTGCCAAATGGGGTCTTCAAGTTCATTGGGCTGCTCAATTCCAAAGGCCTGCTCTTGGTTTGCCCCTAATCCGAATATGGTTGCTCTCCATTGTGATGGGTCTCTTGCGGATGACAAAGCAAGCTTTGGGGGCCTCATTCGTGATGGATGTGGGGACCCCATAGCTGCCTATGCTGGTCTAGGGAAGATCTTTCGGTGCTGTCCATGGAGTTTAAGGCTATTTACAAAGGAATTTCCCTTTGTATCGAGAAGGGCTTGTATGATGTTTCTATTAGGTCGGATTCAAGCTGGCGTCGACATTTTGAATGGGCAGATCAGGCCCTGGCAAATCCTTATTTTGAAAAGTAAGATCCTCTCTAAGTTTAGGCTGCGGAGGTCTAAAGAATTAGTTCATGTTTGGAGAGAACAAAACCAGCCCGCAGATTTCATGGCTTCCCTCCCTACTGACCCCTCTAGAACCTATTGGGAGCCTGAGTCTTTCCCTCCGGAGTTGACCATTCTCATAAAGAAAGATAAGGAGCTAGTAACCTATTATAGGATGTAGCCTTAGGGGTTTTCTTTCTCCCTGCTGTTTGATAGGGCCTGTCCTATCTTGCTTAGGGTCCTTTTCCCCGTTTTTGGGTTCTTAAAGGATGCCTTTCTTTGTACATTTTTCTTTTCTTAGTAATACAAATCTTACTTATAAAAAAAAAAAAAAAAAGATACCTAAAGCAAGAGTCTCTTTGGACAGTCAAGGGTCTCAACAACTGCTCCTGGGTCTGGCATAAAGTTTTGAAGTATAGGGACAAAGCCCTTCCCCTTATCAAAATTATCATTGGGGATGGGGCTGCTACAAAGCTTTGGCTTGATAATTGGCACCCGTTTGGAGTTCTCTTGAATAGATTTGGTAGCAGGATATGCTACGACGCAGGCTCCTACTCTCTTGCTGCCCGACATGCGTGTGTCAAGGAGATTGTGCGTGATGGAGATTGGTACCCTGGCCCCTCTACATCTTTTGACCTCATTGATATTTGGAGGGCCCTTCCAACCATTGAAAAATTTCATGATGAGGTTCCAGATTTGACAGTTTGGATTGGCAACTCTTCGGGTAATTTCACTTCTAAATCAGCTTGGAATGCTGTCCGCACAAGAACTGCCCGTACAGATTGGAGTGAAGCTGTTTGGTTTGAAAGGGGGATTAATTCCCATTGCTTTATAGCTTGGAGATGCCTTTCGGATGCCCTCCCTACAAGGGACAACCTCATTCATAGACATATTCTGGCTCCTCATCATTGTGAGTTTTGTTTGAACCGAAAGCGTAAATCATCTTTTCTTGGGTGCCCCTTCTCTAGTGACATTTGGAAAATTATTTATGAGCTTTGCTTTCATGATGGAACCATGCCAAGCAATGTCATTGATGCAGCCATCTCGGTTAGATATGCCGCAGGTAGAGCAGGGAAGTTGGGGCTGATCACCAAGCTTGCGTTCTATGACACAATCAAGCATATCTGGTCGGAGAGAAATTTCAGAATTTTCAGGAACAAAATCAGACCTAAGGACCAGATCATAGGGGCTATAAAGGGGGATGTTATTGGCAGATTATCTTCCATTTCTTTGGTGGGTGACCCTACTACTGCCAACCTTCATATTGCTGCCAAATGGGGTCTTCAAGTTCATTGGGCTGCTCGAATTCCAAAGGCCTGCTCTTGGTTTGCCCCTAATCCGAATATGGTTGCTCTCCATTGTGATGGGTCTCTTGCAGATGACAAAGCAAGCTTTGGGGGCCTCATTCGTGATGGATGTGGGGACCCCATAGCTGCCTATGCTGGTCTAGGGGAAGATCTTTCGGTGCTGTCCATGGAGTTTAAGGCTATTTACAAAGGAATTTCCCTTTGTATCGAGAAGGGCTTGTATGATGTTTCTATTAGGTCGGATTCGAAGCTGGCCGTCGACATTTTGAATGGGCAGATCACTGGGCCCTGGCAAATCCTTATTTTGAAAAGTAAGATCCTCTCTAAGTTTAGGCTGCGGAGGTCTAAAGAATTAGTTCATGTTTGGAGAGAACAAAACCAGCCCGCAGATTTCATGGCTTCCCTCCCTACTGACCCCTCTAGAACCTATTGGGAGCCTGAGTCTTTCCCTCCGGAGTTGACCATTCTCATAAAGAAAGATAAGGAGCTAGTAACCTATTATAGGATGTAGCCTTAGGGGTTTTCTTTCTCCCCTATTGTTTGATAGGGCCTGTCCTATCTTGCTTAGGGTCCTTTTCCCGTTTTTGGGTTCTTAAAGGATGCCTTTCTTTGTACATTTTTCTTTTCTTAGTAATACAAATCTTACTTATAAAAAAAAAAAAAAAGAGATAAGGACACTTTTTAGAAAATCCCAAACACCAA
>NW_025317813.1:0-27934 GCF_018873765.1 Telopea speciosissima
CATCCACACGTCTACTAAGAGATAAGGACACTTTTTAGAGAATCCCAAACACAAAAAAGTGTAGAAATGCCCTCAAATAACCCCAAACGACCCACCCGATCTGGTTTAAATCGAAAATGAACCTATACCGAATTAGGTATCGATTCGGAGGTCACGATCCTCAATATCGCATCCACATGTCTAATAAGAGATCAGGACACTTTTGAGAAAATAAAAAATCTAAAAAAGTACAGAAATGCCCCCAAATAACCCCAAACGACACCCCCGGTTCGGTTTAAACCGAAAACGAACATATGTCGAAATAGGTATCGATTCGAAGGTCACACCCTCAACATCGAATCCCCAAGTCTAATTAGAGATAAGGACACTTTTTAGCAAATCCAAAACCCAAAAAAGTATAGAAATGCCCCAAATAACCCCAAATGACCCACCTGGTCTGGTTTAAACAATCAACATATGCCGAAATAGGTATCGATTTGAAGGTCATGACCCTCGACATCGCCTTCACTCGTCTAATGAGAGATAAGGACACTTTTTAGAAAATCCCAAACCCAAAAAAGTACAGAAATGCCCCCAAATAACACCAAACGACCTCCCGTCTGGTTTAAACAAAAAATGAATATATGTCGAAATAAGTATCGATTCGAAGGTCACGACTCTCAACATTTCATCCACACGTTTAATAAGAGATAAGGACACTTTTTAGAAAATGCCAAACACAAAAAAGTACAGAAATGCCCCCAAATAACCTCAAACTACCCACCGATCTGGTTTTAACCGAAAATGAACATATGTCGAAATAGGTATCGATTCGAAGGTCACGACCCTCAATATTGCACCCCCACGTCTAATAAGAGATAAGGATACTTTTTAAAAAATCCCAAGCTCAAAAAAATACAGAAATGCCCCCAAACAACCCCAAACGATCCACCCGATCTAGTTTAAACAAAAAATGAACATATGCCTAAATAGGTATCGATACAGAGGTCACGACCCTCACCATCGCATCCACATGTCTAATTAGGGATAAGGACACTTTTTGGATAATACCAAACCCAAAAAAGTACAGAAATGTTCCAAAATAAACCCAAATGACCCACCCGGTCTGGTTTAAATCGAAAATGAACATATGTCAAAATAGCTATCGATTCGAAGGCCATGACCCTCAACATAACATCCACACGTCGAATTACAGATCAAGACACTTTTTAGAAAATCCCAAACCCAAAAAAGAAAAGAAAAATGCCCCCATATAACCCCAAACGACCCACCTAGTCTGGTTTAAACCGAAAATGAACATATGCAGAAATTGATACCGATTCGAAGGTCACAACCCTCAACATTGCATCCACAAGTCTAATAACAGATAAGGAAAGTTTTTAGAAAATCCCAAACCCAAAAATGTACAAAAATGCAGCTAAATAACCCCAAACGACCCACCCGGTTTGGTTTAAATCGAAAATGAACATATGCCAAAATAGGTTTCGATTCGTAGGTCCTGACCCTCAACTTTGCATCCACACGTCTACTAAGAGATAAGGACACTTTTTAGAGAACCCCGAACCCAAAAAAGTACAGAAATGCCCCCAAATTACCCAAAACGATCCACCCGGTTGGGTTTGAACAAAAAATGGTCATATGCCGAATTTGGTATCGATTCGAAGGTCACGACCCTCAATATCGCATCCACATGTCTAATAAGAGATAAGGACACTTTTTAGAAAATACCAAAACCAAAAAACTATAGAAATGCCCCCATATAAAACCAAACGACACACCCAGTCTGGTTTAAACCGAAAATGAACATATGTCGAAATAGGTATCGATTCGAAGGTCACACCCTCAACATCTAATCCATTCGTCTAATTAGAGATAAGGACACTGTTTAGAAATTCAAAACCCAAAAAAGTACAAAAATTCCTCCAAATAACCCCAAACGACCCACCTAGTCTGGTTTAAACCGAAAATGAACATATGTCGAAATAGGTATTGATTCGAAGGTCACGACCCTTGACATCGCCTTCACTCGTCTAATAAGAGATAAGGACACTTTTTAGAAAATCCAAAGCCCAAAAAAGTTTGGAAATGCCCCCAAATAACCCCAAACGACCCCCCCGATCTGGTTTAAACAAAAAATGAACATATGTCGAAATAAGTATAGATTCGAAGGTCATAACTGTCAACATCGCATCCACACGTCTAATAAGAGATAAGGACACTTTTCAGAAAATCACAAGCCCAAAAAATACAAAAATGCCCCAAAATAACCCCAAACGATCCACCCGATCTGGTTTAAATCGAAAATCAACATATGCCGAAATAGGTATCGATATAGAGGTCAGGATCCTCAGCATCGCATACACACATCTAATAAGAGATACGGACACTTTTTAGAAAATACCAAACCCAAAAAAGTACAAAAATGCCCCCAAATAACCCCAAACGAAGCACCTGGTCTGGTTAAAACGAAAATGAACATAGATTGAATTAGGTATCAATTCGATGGTTACAACCCTCAACATCGTAACCACTTGTCTAATTAGAGATAAGGACACTTTATAGAAAATCCAAAACCCACAAAAGTACAAAAATGCCCCCAAATAACCCCAAACGACGCACCTGGTCAGGTTTAAATTGAAAATGAACATATGCCGAAATAGGTATTAATTCGAAGGTCACGACCCTCAACATCGCATCCACATGTCTACTAAGAGATAAGGACACATTTTAGAGAATCTCAGACCAAAAAAAGTACAAAAATGCCCCCAAATAACCCCAAATGACCCACCCGGTCTGGTTTAAACTAAAAATGAACATATGCCGAAATGGGAATCGATTTGAAGGTCACAACCCTCAACATCCCATCCACACGTCTAATAAGAGATAAGGACACTTTTTAGAACATACCAAACCCAAAAGAGTACAGAAATGCCCCCAAATAACCCAAAATGACACATCTGGTCTGGTTTAAACCGAAAATGAATATATGTTGAAATAGGTATCAATTCGAAGGTCACAACCCTCAAAAGCATCCACATGTCTAATTAGAGATAGCGACACTTTTTGGAAAATCTCAAACCCAAAAAAGTACAAAAATGCCCCCCAAATAACCCTGAACGACCCACCTGGTCTGGTTCAAATAAAAAATGAACATATGTCAAAATAGGTATCAATCCACAAGTCAGGACTCTCAACATCGCATCCACACGTCTAAAAAGAGATAAGTGCGCTTTTTAGAAAATCCCAAGCCGAAAAAAGTTTAGAAATGCCCCCAAATAACCCCAAGCGACCAACTGCTCTGGTTTAAACCGAAAATAAAAATATGCTAAAATAGGTATCGATTCGGAGGTCACGACCCTCAACATCGTATCCACATGTTTAATAAGAGATAAGCACACTTTTTAGAAAGTACCAAACTCAAAAAAGTATAGAAATGCCCAAAAATAACCCAAAATGACACACCTGGTCTGGTTTAAACCAAAAATGAACATATGTCAAAATAGGTATCAATTCGAATGTCACGACCCTCAACATCACATCCACACGTCCAATTAGAGATAAGGACACTTTTTAGAAAATCCCAAACCCAAAAATGTATAGAATGCCCTAAAATAAACACAAACAACCCACCTGTTCGGGTTTAAATAAAAAATGAACATATGTAGAAATTGGTATCGATTCGAAGGTCACGACCCTCAACATCGCGTCCACACGTCTAATAATAGATAATGATACTTTTTAGAAAATCCCAAACCCAAAATAGTACAGAAATGCCGCCAAATAACCCCAAACGACCCAACCGGTCTGGTTTAAACAAAAAATGAACATATGCCGAAATAGGTATCGATTCGAGGGTCATGACCCTCAATATTGCATCCACACGTCTACTAAGAAATAAGGACACTTTTTACAGAATTCCAAACCCAAAAAAGTACAGAAATGCCCCCAAATAACCCCAAACGACCCACGTGGTCTGGTTTAAATCGAAAATGAACATATGCAGAAATTGGTGTCAACACATCTAATAACAGATAATGATGCTTTTTAGAAAATCCCAAACCCAAAAAAGTATAAAAATGCCGCCAATAACCACAAATGACCCACCCAACCTGGTTTAAACAGAAAATGAACATATGCCGAATTAGGTACCGATTCGGAGGTCACGACCCTCAATATCACATCCACACGTCTAATAAGAGATAAGGACACTTTTTAGGAAGTACCAAAGCCAAAAAAGTACACTTTTTTGGTATCAATCGAAAATAAACATATGTCGAAATAGGTATCAGTTCGAAGGTCACACCCTCAACATCGAATGCACACATCTAATTAGAGATAAGTACACTTTTTAGAAAATCCAAAACCTAAAAAAGTAAAGAAATGCCCCAAAATTACCCCAAACGACCCACCTGGTCTGGTTTAAACCAAAAATGAAAGTATGACGAAATACGTATCGATTCGAAGGTCACGACCCTCGACATCGCATCCACTCATCTAATAAGTGATAAGGAAACTATTTAGAAAATCCTAAGCCCAAAAATGTATAGAAATGCCCCCAAATAACCCCAAACGACCCTCCCGGTCTGGTTTCAAAAAAAACATGAACATATGTCGAAATAAGTAACAATTCGAAA
Organism: Telopea speciosissima; assembly: GCF_018873765.1. NCBI lineage: Eukaryota > Viridiplantae > Streptophyta > Magnoliopsida > Proteales > Proteaceae > Telopea > Telopea speciosissima. The sequence goes on from NW_025317813.1 coordinate 4,635, forward strand.
GTCACGACTCTCAACCTCGCATCCACACATCTAATAAGAGATAAGGATACTTTTTAGAAAATGCCAAACCCAAAAAAGTGCAGAAATGCCCTCAAATAACCTCAAACGACCCACCCGGTCTGGTTTTAACTGAAAATGAACATATGTCAAAATAGGAATCGATTCGAAGGTCACAACCCTCAATATTGCATCCACACGTCTAATAAGAGATAAGGACACTTTTTAGAAAACCGCAAGCCCAAAAAAATATAGAAATGCCCCCAAAAAGCCCCAAACGATCCATCTGGTCTGGTTTAAATCGAAAATAAACATATGCTGAAATAAGTATCGATACAGAGGTCCTGACCCTCAACATCGCATCCACATTTCTAATAAGAGATAAGGACACTTTTTAGAAAATACCAAACCCAAAAAAGTACAGAAACGTCCCAAAATGACCCCAAAAGACCCACTCGGTCTGGTTTAAACCGAAAATGAACATATGTCGAAATAGGTATCGATTCAAAGGTCATGGCCCTCAACATCACATCCACACGTTTAATTAGAGATAAGGACACTTTTTATAAAATCCCAAACCCAAAAACGAAAAGAAATGCCCCCAAATAACCCCAAAGGACCCACCTGGTCTGGTTTAAACAAAAAATGAACATATGCAGAAATTGGTATCGATTTGAAGGTCACGACCCTCAACATTGCATCCACACTTCTACTAAGAGATAAGGACACTTTTTAGAGAATCCCAAACGAATAAAAGTTTAGAAATGCCCCCCAAATAACCCCAAACGACCCACCTGGTTTAGTTTAAACCAAAAATTAACCAATGCCGAATTAGGTATCGATTCGGGGGTCACGACCCTCAATATCGCATTCACACGTCTAATAAGAGACAATGACACTTTTTAGAAAACACCAAACCCAAAAAAGTACAGAAATGCCCCCAAATAACCTCAAACGACCCACCCGATTTGGTTTAAACCGAAAATGAACATATGTCGAAATAGGTATCGATACGAAGGGCACGACCCTCAATATTGTATCCACACGTCAAATAAGAGATTATAAAAGTTTTTAGAAAATCCCAAGCCCAAAAAAATACAGAAATGCCCCCAAACAACCCCAAACGATCCACCCGGTTTGGTATAAATTGAAAATGAACATATGCCAAAATAGGTATCGATACAGAGGTCACGACCCTCAACATCGTATCCACATGTCTAATACGAGATAAGGACCATTTTTAGAAAATACCAAACCCAAAAAAGTATAAAAATGCCCCCAAATAACCCCAAACGACGCACCTGGTCTGGTTTATATTGAATATGAACATATGCCAAAATAGGTATTGATTCGAAGGTCAGAACTCTCAACATCGAATCCCCACTTCTAATATGAGATAAGGACACATTTTAGAAAATCCAAAACCCAAAAAAGTACAGAAATGCCCCAAATAACCCCAAACGACCTACCTGGTGTGGTTTAAACCAAAAATCAACATATGCAGAAAAAGGTATCGATTTGAAGGTCATGACCCTCAATATTGCATCCACACATCTAATAAGAGAGATAAGGACACTTTTTAAAAAATTTTAAGCCCAAAAAAATACAGAAACGCCCCCAAACAACCCCAAACGATCCACCCGGTCTGGTTTAAATCGAAAATGAACATATGCCGAAATAGGTATCGATACAGAGGTCACGACCCTCAACATCACCTCCACACGCCAAATAAGTGATAAGGACACTTTTTAGAAAATACAATACCCAAAAAAGTACGGAAATGTCCCAAAATAACCCCAAACGACCCACCCGGTCTAGTTTAAACCGAAAATGAACATATGTCGAAATAGGTATCGATTCGAAGGTCACGACCCTCAACATCACATCCACATGTCTAATTAGAGATAAGGACACTTTTTAAAAAATTGCAAACCCAAAAAAGAAAAGAAATGCCCCGAAATAACCTCAAACGACCCACCTGGTCTGGTTTAAACTGAAAATGAACATATGCAGAAATTGCTATCGATTCGAAGGTCACGACCCTCAACATCGCATCCACAAGTCTAGAAACAGATAAGGAAGCTTTTTAGAAAATCCAAAACCCAAAAAAGTACAGAAATATCGCTAAATAACCCCAAAAGACCCTCCCGGTCTGGATTAAACCGAAAATAAACATATGCCGGAATAGGTTTCGATTCGAAGTTCACAACCCTCAACATTGCAGCCATGCATCTACTAAGAGATATGGACACTTTTTTATAATCCCATACCCAAAAAAGTACAGAAATGCCCCCAAATAACCCCAAACGACCCACCCGGTCTGGTTTAAATCGAAAATGAACATATACCGAGTTAGGTATCGATTCAGAGGTCACGACCCTCAATATCGCATCCACACGTCAAATAAGAGATAAAGACCCAATTTGGAAAATACCAAACCCAAAAAAGTACAAAAATGCCCCCAATTAACCCCAAACGACATACCCGGTCTGGTTTAAACTGAAAACGAACATATGTCAAAATAGGTATCGATTCGAAGGTCACACCCTCAACATCGAATCCCCACGTCAAAATAGAGATAAGAGCACTTTTTAGAAAATCCAAAAGAGTACAAAAATGGCCCCAAATAACCCCAAATGACCCACCTGGTCTGGTTTAAATCGAAAATGAACATATGCAGAAATTGGTATCGATTCGAAGGTCACGACCCTGAACATCGCATCCACAAGTCTAATAACAGATAATGACACTTTTTAGAAAATCCCAAACCCAAAAAAGAACAGAAACGCCCCCAAATAACCCCAAACGACCCACCTAGTCTGGTTTAAATCGAAAATGAACATATGCAGAAATTGGTGTCGATTCGAAGGTCACGACCCTCAACATCGCGTCCACAAGTCTAATAACATATAAGGATATTTTTTAGAAAATCCCAAACCCAAAAAAGTACAGAAATGCTGCTAAATAACCCCACATAACCCACCCGATCAGGTTTATATCGAAAATGAACATATGCCAAAATAGGTATCGATTCGAAGGTCACGACCCTCAACATTGCATCCACACATCTACTAAGAGATAAGGACACTTTTTAGAGAATCTCAAACACTAAAAAGTACAAAAATGCCCCCAAATATCCCCAAACGACCAACCCGGTCCAGTTTAAACCAAAAATGAACATATGTCGAATTTGGTATCGATTCACAGGTCACGACCCTCAATATCACATCCACACGTCTAATAAGAGATAATGACACTTTTTAGAAAATACCAAGCCCCCAAATTACCCCAAACGACACACCCGGTCTGGTTTAAACTAAAAATGAACATATGACAAAATATGTATCGATTCGAAGGTCAAGACCTACGACTTCGCATCCACTTATCTAATAAGAGATAATGACACTTTTTATAAAATCCCAAGCCCAAAAAAGTATAGAAATGCCCCCAAATAACCCGAAACGACCCCCCCGGTCTGGTTTAAACCAAAATTGTACATATGTCGAAATAAGTATTGATTCAAAGGTCACGACTCTCAACATCGCATCCACCCATCTAGTAAGAGATAAGGACACTTTTTAGAAAATGCCAAACCCAAAAAAATACAGAAATGCCCCCCAATAACCTCAAACGACCCACCCGGTCTGGTTGTAACCGAAAATGAACACATGTCAAAATAGGTATCGATTCAAAGGTCACGACCCTCAATATTGCATCCACACGTCTAATAAGAGATAAGGACACTTTTTAGAAAATTCAAAGCCCAAAAAAATACAGAAATGCCCCCAAACAACCCCAAACGATCCACCCGGTCTGGTTTAAATCGAAAATGAACATATGCCGAAATAGGTAACGATACAGAGGTCACGACCCTCAACATCACCTCCACACGTCAAATAAGAGATAGGGACACTTTTTAGAAAATATAAAACCCAAAAAAGTACAAAAATGTCCCAAAATAACCCCAAACGACCCACCCGGTCTAGTTTAAATCGAAAATGAACATATGTCAAAATAGATATTGATTCGAAGGTCACGACCCTCAACATCACATCCACACTTCTAATAAGAGATAAGGACACTTTTTAGATAATCCCAAACCCAAAAAAGAAAAGAAATGCCCCCAAATAACCTCAAACGACCCACCTGGTCTGGTTTAAACCAAAAAAGAACATATGCAAAAATTGGTATCGATTCGAAGGCCATGACCCTTAACATTGCATCCAAAAGTCTAATAACAGATAAGGAAACTTTTTAGAAAACCCCAAACCCAAAAAAGTACAGAAATCCTGCTAAATTACCCCAAACAAACCACCCGGCTTGGTTTAAACCGAAAATGAACATATGCCGAGTTAGGTATCGATTTGGAGGTCACGACCCTCAATATCGCATCCACACGTCAAATAAGAGATAAGGACACTTTTTAGAAAATAACAAACCCAAAAAAGTACAAAAATGTCCCCAAATAACCCCAAACGACACACCCGGTCTGGTTTAAACCGAAAATGAACATATGTCAAAATAGGTATCGATTCAAAGGTCACACCCTCAACATTGAATCCCCACATCAAATTAGAGATAAGGACACATTTTAGAAAATCCAAAACCCAAAAGAGTATAGAAATGCCCCCAAATAACCCCAAACGACCCACATGGTCTGTGTTAAACCGAAAATGAACATATGCAAAAATTGGTATCGATTCGAAGGTCACGACCCTCAACATCGCGTCCACAAGTCTAATAACAGATAAGGATACTTTTTAGAAAATCCCAAACCCAAAAAAATACAGAAATGCGGCTAAATAACACCAAACAACCCACCTAGTCTGGTTTAAACCGAAAATGAACATATGCCAAAATAGGTATCGATTCGAAGTTCACGACCCCCAACATTGCATCCACACGTCTACTAAGAGATATGGACACTTTTTATAGAATCCCGAACCCAAAAAAGTACAGAAATGCCCCCAACTAACCCCAAAAACCCACCCAATTTGGTTTAAACCGAAAATGAACATATGCTGAATTAGGTATCGATTCGGAGGTCACGACCCTCAATATCGCATCCACACGTCTAATTACAGATAAGGACACTTTTTAGAAAATCTAAAACCCAAAAGAGTACAGAAATGACCCAAAATAACCCCAACCCACCTGGTCTGGTGTAAATAGAAAATGAACATATGCCGAAATAGGTATCGATTCGAAAGTCACGACTCTCAACATCGCATCCACACGTCTAATAAGAGATAAGAACACTTTTTAGAAAATACCAAACCCAAAAAAGTACAAAAATGCCCCCAAATAACCCCAAACGACACACCCAATCTGGTTTAAATCGAAAATGAACATATGTCAAAATAGGTATCGATTCGAAGGTCACACCCTCAACATCGAATTAGAGATAAGGACACTTTTTAGAAAATCCAAAACCCAAAAGAGTACAGAAATGCCCCCAAATAACCCCAAACGACCCACTTGGTCTGTGTTAAACCAAAAATGAACATATGCAAAAATTGGTATCGATTCGAAGGTCACGACCCTCAACATCGCGTCCACAAGCTAATAATAGATAAGGATACTTTTTAGAAAATCTCAAACCCAAAAAAGTACAGAAATGCCGCTAAACAACACCAAACAACCCACCCGGTCTGGTTTAAACCGAAAATGAACATATGCCGAAATAGGTATCGATTCGAAGTTCACGACCCTCAACATTGCATCCACACGTCTACTAAGAGATATGGACATTTTTTATAGAATCCCAAACCCAAAAAAGTACAGAAATGCCCCCAAATAACCCCAAAGACCCACCCGGTTTGGTTTAAACCGAAAATGAACATATGCCGAATTAGGTATCGATTCGGAGGTCACGACCCTCAATATCGCATCCACACGTCTAATTAGAGATAAGGACAATTTTTAGAAAATCTAAAACCCAAAAGAGTACAAAAATGACCCCAAATAACCCCAAACAACCCACCTGGTCTGGTGTAAATAGAAAATGAACATATGCTGAAATAGGTATCGATTCGAAGGTCACGACTCTCAACATTGCATCCACACGTCTAATAAGAGAGAAGGACACTTTTTAGAAAATGCCAAATCCAAAAAATACAAAAATGCCCCCAAATAACCTCAAACGACCCACCCGGTCTGGTTTAAACCGAAACTGAACATATGTCGAAATAGGTATCGATACGGAGGTCACGACCCTCAATATTGCATCCACAAGTTTAATAAGAGATAAGGACACATTTTAGAAAATCCTAACCCCAAATAAATACAAAAATGCCCCCAAACAACCCTAAACAATCCACTCGGTCTGTTTTAAACCGAAAATGAACATATGCCGAAATACATATCGATACAAAGGTTACGACCCTCAACATTGCATCCACACGTCTAATATGAGATACGGACCCTTTTTAGAAAATACCAAACCTAAAAAAGTACCAAAATGCCCCAAAATAACCCCAAACGACGCACCTGGTCTGGTTTAAACCTAAAATGAACATATATCGAAATAGGTATCTATTCGAAGGTCACGACCCCCAACATCGTACCCACAAGTCTAATTATAGATAAGGACACTTTTTAGAAAATCCAAAACCCAAAAAAATATAGAAATGCCCCCAAATAAACCAAAACGACCCACCTGGTCTGGTTTAAATTGAAAATAAACATATTTTATAATAGGTATCGATTCAAAGGTCACGACCCTCGACATCGCATCCACTCGTCTAATAAGAGATAAGGACACTTTTTAGAAAACCCCAAGCCCAAAAAAGTACAGAAATTCCCCCAAATAACCCCAAACGACACCCCTGGGTCTGGTTTAAACAAAAAATGAACATATGTCAAAATGGGTATCGATTCGAAGGTCACGACTCTCAACATCGCATTCACACCTCTAATAAGTGATAAGGACACTTTTTTGAAATTACCAAACCTAAAAAAGTACAGAAATGCCACCTAATAACCTCAAACGGCCCACCCGGTCTGGTTTTAATCGAAAATGAACATATGTCAAAATAGGTATCGATTCGAAGGTCACGACCCCCAATATTGCATCCACACGTCTAATAAGAGATAAGGACACTTTTCAAAAAATCCCAAGCCAAAAAAAATATAGAAATGCCCCCCAACAACCCCAAACGATCCATCCGGTCAGGTTTAAACCAAAAATGAACATATGCCAAAATAGGTATCGATACATAGGTTACGACCCTCAACATCGCATTCACATGTCTAATTAGAGATAAGGACACTTTTTAGAAAATACCAAACCCAAAAAAGTACAGAAATGTCCCAAAATAACCCCAAACGACCCACCCCGTCTGGTTTAAACCGAAAATGCACACATGTTAAAATAGGTATCGATTTGAAGGTCACGACCCTCAAAAGCATCCACACGTCTAATTAGAGTAGAGACACTTTTTGGAACATCTCAAACCCAAAAAAGTACAAAAAAGCCCCCAAATAACCCCGACCGACCCACCTAGTCTGGTTCAACCAAAAAATGAACATATGTCAAAATAGGTATCAATTTGTAGGTCAGGACTCTCAACATCGCATCCACACGTCTAATAAGAGATAAGTACACTTTATAGAAAATCCCAAGCCCAAAAAAGTTTAGAAATGCCCCCAAATAACCCCAAACGACCAACCGCTCTGGTTTAAATCAAAAATGAAAATATGCTGAAATAGGTATCGATTCGGAGGTCACGACCCTCAACATCGTATCCACAAGTTTAATAAGAGACAAGCACACTTTTTAGAAAATACCAAACCCAAAAAAGTACAGAAATGCCCCCAAATAACCCAAAATGAAACACTTGGTCTGGTTCGAATAAAAATGAAAATATGTCGAAATAGGTATCGATTCGAAGGTCACGACCCTCAACATCACATCCACATGTCTAATTAGACATAAGGACACTTTTTAGAAAATCCCGAACCCAAAAATATACAGAAATGCCCCCAAATAAACCCAAACGACCTGCCTGCTCGGGTTTAAAAAAAAAATGAACATATGCAGAAATTGGTATCGATTCTAAGGTCACGACCCTCAACATCGCATCCACACGTCTAATTAGAGATAAGGACACATTTTAGAAAATCCCAAACACAAAAAAGAAAAGAAATGCCCCCAAATAACCCCAGACGACCCACCTCGTCTGGTTGAAACAAAAAATGAACATATGCAGAAATTGGTATCGATTCGAAGGTCATGACCCTCAACATCGCATCCACAAGTCTAATAACAGATAAGGAAACTTTTTAGAAAATCCCAAACCCAAAAAAGTATAAAAATAATGCTAAATAAGCCCAAACCACCCACCCGATCTGGTTTAAACCGAAACTGAACATATGCCAAAATAGGTATCGATTCAAAGGTCACGACCCTCAACATTGCATCCACACGTCTACTAAGAGATAATGACACTTTTAAGAGAATCCCAAACCCATAAAAGTACAGAAATGCCCCCAAATAACCCCAAAACGACCCACCCGGTCTTGTTAAAACCGAAAATGATTATATGTCGAAATAGGTGTCGATTCGAAGGTCACGACCCTCAACATCACATCCACACATCTTATTAGAGATAAGGACACTTTTTAGAAAATCCCAAACCCAAAAAAGAAAAGAAATGCCCCCAAATAACCCCAAACGACCCACCTCGTCTGATTTAAACAAAAAATGAACATATGTAGAAATTGGTATCGATCCGAAGGTCACGACCCTCAACATCGCATCCACAAGTCTAATAACAGATAAGGAAACTTTTTAGAAAATCTTAAACCCAAAAAAGTATAAAAATACTGCTAAATAATCCCAAATGACCCACCCGATCTGGTGTAAACCGAAAGTGAACATATGTCAAAATAGGTATCGATTCGAAGGTCACGACCCTCAACATTGCATCCACACGTCTACTAAGAGATAAGGACACTTTTTAGAGAATCCCAAACTCAAAAAAGTACAGAAATGCCCCCAAATAACCCAAAAAATGAAACACCTGGTCTAGTTTAAACCGAAAATGAACATACGACGAAATAGGTATCGATACGAAGGTCACACCCTCAACATCGAATCCCCACGTCTAATTAGATATAAGGACACTTTTTAGAAAATCCAAAACCAAAAAAAATACAGAAATGCCCCAAATAACCCCAAACGACCCACCTGGTCTGGTTTAAACCCAAAATCAACATATGCCGAAATAGGTATCGATTTGAAGGTCACGACCCTCGACATCGCCTCCACTCATCTAACAAGAGGTAAGGACACTTTTTAAAAAACTCCAAGGCCAAAAAAGTTCAGAAATGCCCCCAAATAACCCCCAACGACCCCCTTGGTCAGGTTTAATCAAAAAATGAACATATGTCGAAATAGGTATCGATTCGAAGGTCACAATCTCAACATCACATCCACACGTCTATTAAGAGATAAGGACATTTTTTAGAAAGTGCCAAACCCAAAAAAGTACATAAATGCCCCCAAAAAACCTCAAATGACCTACCCGGTCTGGTTTAAACCGAAAATGAACATATGTCGAAACATGTATCGATACGAAAGCTACGACCCTCAATATTGCATCCACACGTCTAATAAGAGATAAGGACACTTTTTAGAAAATCCCAAGCCCAAAAAAATACAGAAATGCCCGCAAACAACCCAAAACGATCCACCCGATCTGGTTCAAGCCGAAAATGAATATATGCCAAAATAGGTATCGATACAGAGGTCACGACCCTCAACATCGCATCCACACGTCTAATAAGAGATCAGGACATTTTTTAGAAAATACCAAACCCAAAAAAGTACAAAAATGCCCCCAAATAACCACAAACGACGCATCTGGTCTGGTTTAAACCGAAAAATGAACATATGTCGAAATAGGTCTCGATTCGACAGTCACGACCCCCAACATCGTATCCACACGTCTAATTAGAGATAAGTACACTTTTAAGAAAATCCAAAACCCAAAAAAATATAGAAATGCCCCCAAATAACCCCAAACGACCCACCTGGTTTGGTTTAAACTGAAAATGAACATATTCCGAAATAGGTATCGATCCAACGGTCACGACCCTCGACATCGCATCCACTCGTCTAATAAGAGATAAGGACACTTTTTAAAAAATTTCATGCCCAAAAAGTACAGAAATGCCCCCAAATAATCCCAAAGGACACACCCGGTCTGGTTTAAACCAAAATCCAACATATGCCAAAAATGGTATCGATTCGAAGGTCACGACCCTCAACATCGTATCCACACGTCTAATATGAGATAAGAAAATTTTTTAAAAAATACCAAACCCAAAATGGCACGGAAATGCCCCCAAATAACCCCAAACGACCCACCCTGTCTGGTTTAGATTGAAAATAAACATATATTGAAATAGGTATCGATTCGGAGGTCACGACCCTCAACATCGCATCCACACGTCTAATAAGTGATAAGGACACTTTTTAGAAAATCCCAGGCCCAAAAAAGTACTAAAATGCCCCCAAATAACCCCAAACGATCAACCGGTTTGGTTTAAATCGAAAATGAACATATGCCGAAATAGGTATTGATTCGGAGGTCATGACCCTCAACATCGCATCCACATGTCAGATAAGAGATCAGGACACTTTTTAGAAAATCTCAAACCCAAAAAAGTACTGAAATGCCACCAAAATAACCCCAAAAGACCTACCAGATCAGGTTTAAACCGAAAATTACCATATACCAAAAAAGGTATCGATTCGAAGATCACGACCTTCAACATCCCATCCACACATCTAATAAGAGATAAGGACACATTTTAGAAAATACCAAACCCAAAAAAGTGCAGAAATGCCCCCAAATAACCCCAAACGACCCACCTGATCTGGTTTAGACCGAAAATGAATATATGTCAAAATAGGTATCGATTCGAAGGTCACGACCCTCAACAACGCATCCACACGTCGAACTGGAGATAAGGACACTTTTTGAAAATCCAAAACCCAAAAAAGTATAGAAATGCCCCCAAATAAGCCCAAACGACTCACCTGGCCTGGCTTAAACCGAAAATGAACATATGTCGAAATAGGTAACGATTCAAAGGTCACGACCCTCGACATCGATCCACACGTCTAATATGAGATAAGGATACTTTCTAGAAAATCCCAAACCCAAAAAAGTACAGAAATGCCCCCAAATAACACCAAACAACCCACCCAGTCAGGTTGAAATCGAAAATAAACATATCCTGAAATAGGTATCGATTCGAAGGTCACGACCCTTAACATCGTATCCACACGTCTAATAAGAGATAAGTACACTTTTTAGAAAATACCGTGCCCAAAAAAGTACAGAAATGCCCCCAAATAACCCCAAACGACCTACCTGGTCTAGTTTAAACTGAAAATGATCAAAGGTCAAAATTGGTATCTATTCGAAGGTCTCGACCCTCAACATTGCTTCCACATGTCTAATAAGAGGTAAGGACACTTTTTTGAAAATACCAAACCTAAAAAAGTACAGAAATGCCACCAAATAACCTCAAATGGCCCACCCGGTCTGGTATTAACCGAAAATGAACATATGTCGAAATAGGTATCAATTCGAAGGTCACGACCCCCAATATTGCATCCACACGTCTAATAAGAGATAAGGACACTTGTTAAAAAATCCCAAGCCAAAAAAAATATAGAAATGCCCCCCAACAACCCCAAACAATCCACCCGGTCAGGTTTAAACCGAAAATGAACATATGCCAAAATAGGTATCGATTCATAGGTCACGACCCTCAACATTGCATCCACATGTCTAATTAGAGATAAGGACACTTTTTAGAAATACCAAACCCAAAAAAATACAGAAATGTCCCAAAATAACCCCAAACGACCCACCCGGTCTGGTTTAAACCGAAAATGAACACATGTTAAAATAGGTATCGATTTGAAGGTCACGACCCTCAAAAGCATCCACACGTCTAATTAGAGATAGAGACACCTTTTGAAAAATCTCAAATCCAAAAAAGTACAGAAATGCCCCCAAAAAACCCAAACGACACATCTGGTCTGGTTTAAACCAAAAATGAACATATGTTGAAATAGGTATCGATTTGAAGGTCACGACCCTCGAAAGCATCCACACGTCTAATTAGAGTAGAGACACTTTTTGGAAAATCTCAAACCCAAAAAGGTACAAAAAAGCCCCCAAATAACCCCGACCCACCTAGTCTGGTTCAAACCAAAAATGAACATATGTCAAAATAGGTATCAATTTGTAGGTCAGGACTCTCAACATCGCATCCACACGTCTAATAAGAGATAATTACACTTTATAGAAAATCCCAAGCCCAAAAAAGTTTAGAAATGCCCCCAAATAACCCCAAACGACCAACCGCTCTGGTTTAAACCGAAAATGAAAATATACTGAAATAGGTATCGATTCGGAGGTCACGACCCTCAACATCGTATCCACAAGTTTAATAAGAGACAAGCACACTTTTTAGAACATACCAAACCCAAAAAAGTACAGAAATGCCCCCAAATAATCCAAAACGAAACACCTGGTCTGGTTCAAATAAAAAATGAACATATGTCGAAATAGGTATCGATTCGAAGGTCACGACCCTCAACATCACATTCACACGTCTAATTAGAGATAAGGACACTTTTTAGAAAATCCCGTACCCAAAAATATACAGAAATACCCCCAAATAAACCCAAACGACATGCCTGCTCAGGTTTAAATAAAAAATGAACATATGCAGAAATTGGTATCGATTCGAAGGTCACGACCCTCAACATCGCGTCCACACGTCTAATTAGAGATAAGGACACTTTTTAGAAAATCCCAAACACAAAAAAGAAAAGAAAAGCCCCCAAATAACCCCAGACGACCCACCTCGTCTGGTTGAAACAAAAAATGAACATATGCAGAAATTGGTATCGATTCGAAGGTCACGACCCTCAACATCGCATCCACAAGTCTAATAACAGATAAGGAAACTTTTTAGAAAATCCCAAACCCAAAAAAGTATAAAAATAATGCTAAATAAGCCCAAACCACCCACCCGATCTGGTTTAAACCGAAACTGAACATATGCCGAAATAGGTATCGATTCGAAGGTCACGACCCTCAACATTGCATCCACATGTCTACTAAGAGATAATGACACTTTTAAGAGAATCCCAAACCCATAAAAGTATACAAATGCCCCCAAATAACCCCAAAAGGACCCACCCGGTCTTGTTAAAACCGAAAATGATTATATGTCGAAATAGGTATCGATTCGAAGGTCACGACCCTCAACATCACATCCACACATCTTATTAGAGATAAGGACACTTTTTAGAAAATCCCAAACCCAAAAAAGAAAAGAAATGCCCCCAAATAACCCCAAACGACCCACCTCGTCTGATTTAAACAAAAAACGAACATATGTAGAAATTGGTATCGATTCGAAGGTCACGACCCTCAACATCGCATCCACAAGTCTAATAACAGATAAGGAAACTTTTTAGAAAATCTTAAACCCAAAAAAGTATAAAAATACTGCTAAATAATCCCAAATGACCCACCCGATCTGGTGTAAACCGAAAGTGAACATATGTCAAAATAGGTATCGATTCGAAGGTCACGACCCTCAACATTGCATCCACACGTCTACTAAGAGATAAGGACACTTTTTAGAGAATCCCAAACTCAAAAAAGTACAGAAATGCCCCCAAATAACCCAAAAAATGACACACCTGGTCTGGTTTAAACCGAAAATGAACATACGACGAAATAGGTATCGATACGAAGGTCACACCCTCAACATCGAATCCCCACGTCTAATTAGATATAAGGACACTTTTTAGAAAATCCAAAACCAAAAAAAATACAGAAATGCCCCAAATAATCCCAAACGACCCACCTGGTCTGGTTTAAACCCAAAATCAACATATGTCGAAATAGGTATCGATTTGAAGGTCACGACCCTCGACATCGCCTCCACTCATCTAACAAGAGGTAAGGACACTTTTTAAAAAACCCCAAGGCCAAAAAAGTTCAGAAATGCCCCCAAATAACCCCCAACGACCCCCTTGGTCAGGTTTAATCAAAAAATGAACATATGTCGAAATAGGTATCGATTCGAAGGTCACGATCTCAACATCACATCCACACGTCTATTAAGAGATAAGGACATTTTTTAGAAAGTGCCAAACCCAAAAAAGTACATAAATGCCCCCAAAAAACCTCAAATGACCCACCCGGTCTGGTTTAAACCGAAAATGAACATATGTCGAAATACGTATTGGTACGAAGGTTACGACCCTCAATATTGCATCCACACGTCTAATAAGAGATAAGGACACTTTTTAGAAAATCCCAAGCCCAAAAAAATACAGAAATGCCCGCAAACAACCCAAAACGATCCACCCGATCTGGTTCAAGCCGAAAATGAATATATGCCAAAATAGGTATCGATACAGAGGTCACGACCCTCAACATTGCATCCACACGTCTAATAAAAGATAAGGACACTTTTTAGAAAATACCAAACCCAAAAAAGTACAAAAATGCCCCCAAATAACCCCAAACGACGCATCTGGTCTGGTTTAAACCGAAAAATGAACATATGTCGAAATAGGTCTCGATTCGACAGTCACGACCCCTAGCATCGTATCCACATGTCTAATTAGAGATAAGTACACTTTTTAGAAAATCCAAAACCCAAAAAAATATAGAAATGCCGCCAAATAACCCCAAACGACCCACCTGGTTTGGTTTAAACTGAAAATGAACATATTCCGAAATAGGTATTGATCCAACGGTCACGACCCTCGACATCGCATCCACTCATCTAATAAGAGATAAGGACACTTTTTAAAAAATCCCATGCCCAAAAAGTACAGAAATGCCCCCAAATAATCCCAAAGGACACACCCGGTCTGGTTTAAACCAAAATCCAACATATGCCGAAAATGGTATCGATTCGAAGGTCACGACCCTCAACATCGTATCCACACGTCTAATACGAGATAAGAAAACTTTTTAGAAAATACCAAACCCAAAAAGGCACAGAAATGCCCCCAAATAACCCCAAACGACCCACCCTCTCTGGTTTAGATCGAAAATAAACATGTATTAAAATAGGTATCGATTCGAAGGTCACGACCCTCAACATCGCATCCACACGTCTAATAAGTGATAAGGACACTTTTTAGAAAATCCCAGGCCCAAAAAAGTATTGAAATGCCCCCAAATAACCCCAAACGATCAACCGGTTTGGTTTAAACCGAAAATGAACATATGCGGAAATAGGTATTGATTCGGAGGTCACGACCCTCAACATTGCATCCACACGTCTAATTAGAGATAATGACACTTTTTAGAAAATACCAAACCCAAAAAAGTACAGAAATGCCACCAAATAACCCCAAACGACCCACCCGGTCTGGTTTAAATCGAAAAAGAACATATGCCGAAATAGGTATCGGTTCGAAGGTCACGACACTCAACATCGTATCCACATGTCAGATAAGAGATCAGGACACTTTTTAGAAGATCCCAAACCCAAAAAAGTACTGAAATGCCCCAAAATAACCCCAAAAGACCTACCAGATCAGGTTTAAACCGAAAATGACCATATACCAAAAAAGGTATCGATTCGAAGATCACGACCTTCAACATCGCATCCACACATCTAATAAGAGATAAGGACACATTTTAGAAAATACCAAACCCAAAAAAGTGTAGAAATGCCCCCAAATAACCCCAAATGACCCACCTGATCTGGTTTAGACCGAAAATGAATATATATCGAAATCGATATCGATTCGAAGGTCACGACCCTCAACAATGCATCCACACGTCTAACTGGAGATAAGGACACTTTTTGGAAAATCCAAAACCCAAAAAAATACAGAAATGCCCCCAAATAAGCCCAAACGACTCACCTGGCCTGGCTTAAACCGAAAATGAACATATGTCGAAATAGGTAACGATTCAAAGGTCACGACCCTCGACATCGTATCCACACGTCTAATATGAGATAAGGATACTTTCTAGAAAATCCCAAACCCAAAAAAGTACAGAAATGCCCCCAAATAACACCAAACGACCCACCCGGTCAGGTTTAAATCGAAAATAAACATATCCTGAAATAGGTATCGATTCGAAGGTCACGACCCTTAACATCGCATCCACACGTCTAATAAGAGATAAGTACACTTTTTAGAAAATCCCGTGCCCAAAAAAGTACAGAAATGCCCCCAAATAACCCCAAACGACCTACCTGGTCTAGTTTAAACTGAAAATGATCAAAGGTCGAAATTGGTATCTATTCGAAGGTCTCGACCCTCAACATCGCTTCCACATGTCTAATAAGAGATAAGGACACTTTTTTGAAAATACCAAACCCAAAAAAGTATAGAAATGCCCCAAATAACCCCAAATGACCCACCCGGTCTTGTTTAAACCGAAAATGAACATATGCCAAAATAGGTATCGATTCGAAGGTCACGACCCTCAACATCGCATCCACTCGTCTAATTAGAGATAAGGACACTTTTTAGAAAATCCAAAACCCAAAAAAGTACAGAAATGTCCCCAAATAAGCCCAAACGACCCACCCGGTCTAGTCTAAACCGAAAATGAATATATGTCGAAATAGGTATCGGTTCGAAGGTGACGACCCTCCACATCGTATCCACACGTCTAATAAGAGATAAGGACACTTTCTAGAAAATCCCAAACCCAAAAAAGTACAGAAATGCCCTCAAATAACACCAAACGACCCACCCAGTCAAGTTTAAATCGAAAATGGACATATGCCGAAATAGGTATCGATTCGAAGGTCACGACCCTTAACATCGCATCCACACGTCTAATAAGAGATAAGGACACTTTTTAGAAAATCCCAAACCCAAAAAAGTACAGAAATGCCCCCATATAACCCCGAACGACCAACCGGTTTGCTTTAAACCGACATTGAACATATGCCAAAATAGGAATCGATTCGAAGGTCACGACACTCAACATCGCATCCACACGTCTAATAAGAGATAAGGATTTTTTTTAGAAAATCCCAAGGCCAAAATAGTACAGAAATGCCCCCAAATAACCCTAAACGACCCACCTGGTCTGGTTTAAACCGAAAATGAACATATACCAAAATTGGTATCGATTCGAAGGTCACGACCCTCAAGCTCGCTTCAACACGTCTAAGAAGAGATAAGGACATTTTTTAGAAAATCCCAAGCCCAAAAAAGTATAGAAACTCCCCCAAATAACCCCGAACGACCAACCGATTTGGCCTAAACCAAAAATTAATATATGACGAAATAGGTATCAATTCGGAGGTCACGACCCTCAACATCGGATCCACACGTCTAACAACAGATAAGGACACTTTTTAGCAAATAGCAAACCGAAAAACGTATAGAAATGCCCCCAAATAACCCCAAACGACTCACCTGGTCTGGTTTAAACTGAAAATGAACATATGCCAAAATAGGTATCGATTAGAAGGTCACGACCCTCAACATCGCATCCACACGTCTAATAATAGATAAGAATACTTTTTAGAAAATCCCAAGCCCAAAAAAGTACAAAAATGCCGCCAAATAACCCAAAACGACCCACCCTATTTGGTTTAAATCGAAAATGTACATATGTCAAAATAGGTATCGATTAGAAGGTCACAACCCTCAACATCGCATCCACACGTCTAATAAGTGATAAGGACACTTTTGAGAAAATCTGAAGTCAAAAAAAGTACAAAAATTCCCTCAAATAACCCCAAACGACCCACCCGGTCTGGTTTTAACCGAAAATGTACATAAGTCGAAATAGGTACCGATTCGTAAGTCACGACCTTCAACATCACATCCACACGACTAATAAGAGATAAGGACACTTTTTAGAAAATCCCTAGCCCAAAAAAGCACTGAAATCTCCCAAATAACCCCGAACGACCAACCGGTTTGGTTTAAACCGAAAATGAACATATGACGAAATAGGTATCAATTCGGACGTCACGACCCCCAACATCGCATCCACACGTTTAACAAGAGATAAGGACACTTTTTAGAAAATACCAAACCCAAAAAAGTACATAAATGCCCCCAAATAACCCTAAACGACCCACCCTGCCTAGTTTGAACCAAAAATGAACATATGTCAAAATAGGTATCGATTCGAAGGTCACGACCCTCAATGTCACATCCACACGTCTAATTAGAGATCTGGACACTTCTTAGAAAATCTAAAACCCAAAAAGGTACAGAAATGCCCCCAAAAAAACCCAAACGACCCACCTGGTCTGGTTTAAACCGAAAATGAACATATGTCGAAATAGGTATCGATTCGAAGGTAACGACCCTTAAAATCGCATCCACATGTCTAATAAGAGATAAGCACACTTTCTAGAAAATCCCAAGCCCAAAAAAGTGCAGAAATGCCCCCCAAATAACACCAAACGACCCACCCGATTAGGTTTAAATAAAAAAGGGACATATGCCGAAATAGGTATCGATTTGAAGGTCATGACCCTTAACCTCGCATCCAATCGTCTAATAAGAGATAAGGACACTTTTTAGAAAATACCAAACTCAGAAAAAGAAATGCCCCCAAATAACCCCATACGACCCACCCAGTCTGGTTTGAACAAAAAATAAGCATATGTCAAAATAGGTATCAATTCGAAGGTCACGACCCTCAACAACGCATCCACACATCTAATAAGAGATAAGGACTTGTTTTATAAAATCCCAAACCCAAAAATGTACAGAAATGCCCCCAAATAACCCTGAACGACCCACCCAATTTTGTTTAAACCAAAATTGTACATATATCGAAATAGGTATCGATTCGAAGGTCACGACCCTCAACATCGCATCCACACGTATAATAAGAGATAAGGACACTTTTTAGAAAATCCCAAGCACAAATAAGTACAAAAATGCCCCCAAATAACCCCAAAGGACCCACCCAGTCTGGTTTAAACCAAAAATATACATATGTCGAAATAGGTATCGATTCCGAGGCCACGACCCTCAACATCGCATCCACACGTTTAATAAGAGATAAGGAAACTTTTTAGAAAATACCAAATCCAAAAAAGTACATAAATGCCCCCAAATAACCCCAAACGACCCACCCTGCCTGGTTTTAACAAAAAATGAACATATGTCGAAATAGGTATCGATTCGAAGGTCACGACCCACAACATCGCATCCACACGTATAATAAGAGATAAGGACACTTTTTAGAAAATTCCAAGCCAAAAAAAGTACAGAAATGCCCCCAAATAACCCCAAATGATCCACCTGGTTTAGATTAAACTAAAAATGAACATATACCGAAATAAGTACCGATTCGAAGGTCACGACTCACAACATTGCATCCACACGTCTAATAAGAAATAAGGACTCTTTTTAGAAAATACCAAACTCAGAAAAAGAAATGCCCCCAAATAACCCCATACGACCCACCCAGTCTGGTTTGAACAAAAAATAAGCATATGTCAAAATAGGTATCAATTCGAAGGTCACGACCCTCAACAACGCATCCACACATCTAATAAGAGATAAGGACTTGTTTTAGAAAATCCCAAACCCAAAAATGTACAGAAATGCCCCCAAATAACCCTGAACGACCCACCCAATTTTGTTTAAACCAAAATTGTACATATATCGAAATAGGTATCGATTCGAAGGTCACGACCCTCAACATCGCATCCACACGTATAATAAGAGATAAGGACACTTTTTAGAAAATCCCAAGCATAAATAAGTACAAAAATGCCCCCAAATAACCCCAAAGGACCCACCCAGTCTGGTTTAAACCAAAAATATACATATGTCGAAATAGGTATCGATTCAGAGGCCACGACCCTCAACATCGCATCCACACGTTTAATAAGAGATAAGGAAACTTTTTAGAAAATTTCAAATCCAAAAAAGTACATAAATGCCCCCAAATAACCCCAAACGACCCACCCTGCCTGGTTTTAACAAAAAATGAACATATGTCGAAATAGGTATCGATTCGAAGGTCACGACCCACAACATCGCATCCACACGTATAATAAGAGATAAGGACACTTTTTAGAAAATCCCAAGCACAAATAAGTACAGAAATGCCCCCAAATAACCCCAAATGACCCACCCAGTCTCGTTTAAACAAAAAATGTACATATGTCGAAATAGGTATCGATTCGAAGGTCACGGTCCTCAACATCGCATCCACATGTTTAATAAGAGATAAGGACACTTTTTAGAAATGCCCAAACCCAAAAAAGTACAGAAAGGCCCCCAAATAACCCCAAACGACCCACCCGATCTGGTTTAAACCGAAAATGTACATATGTAAAATTAGGTATCGATTCGAAGGTCACAACCCTCAACATCGCATCCACACATCTAATAAGTGATAAGGACACTTTTGAGAAAATCCCAAGTCCAAAAAAGTACAGAAATGCCCTCAAATAACCCCAAACGACCCACCCGGTCTGGTTTTAACAAAAAATATACATATGTCGAAATAGGTACCGATTCAAAAGTCACGACCTTCAACATCACATCCAAATGACTAATAAGAGAGAAGGACACTTTTTAAAAAATCCCAAGCCCAAAAAAGCACAGAAATCCCCCAAATAACCCCGAACGACCAACTGGTTTAATTTAAACCAAAAATCAACATATGTCAAAATAGGTATCGATTCGGAGGTCACGACCCTCAACATCGCATCTACATGTTTAATAAGAGATAAGGACACTTTTTAGAAAAGACAAAACCCAAAAAAGTACATAAATGCCCCCAAATAACCCCAAACGACCCACCTGCCTGGTTTGAACCGAAAATGAACATATGTCGAAATAGGTATCGATTTGAAGGTCACGACCCTCAACATCACATCCACACATATAATAAAAGATAAGGACACTTTTTAGAAAATCCCAAGCACAAATAAGTACAGAAATGCTCCAAAATAAACCCAAACAACCCACCCAGTCTGGTTTAAACAAAAAATGTACATATGTCAAAATAGGTATCGATTCGAAGGTCACGACCGTCAACATCGCATCCACATGTCTAATAAGAGATAAGGACACTTTTTAGAAATGCCCAAGCCCAAAAAAGTACAGAAAAGCCCCCAAATAACCCCAAACGACCCACCCGATCTGGTTTAAACTGAAAATGTACATATCTCAAAATAGGTATCGATTCGAAGGTCACAACCCTCAACATCGCATCCACACATCTAATAAGTGATAAGGACACTTTTGAGAAAATCCCAAGTCCAAAAAAGTACAGAAATGCCCTCAAATAACCCCAAACGACCCACCCGGTCAGGTTTTAATCGAAAATGTACATATGTTGAAATAGGTACCGATTCGAAAGTCCCGACCTTCAACATCACATCCAAACGACTAATAAGAGATAAGGAAACTTTTTAGAAAATCCCTAGCCCAAAAAAGCACAGAAATCCCCCAAATAACCCCGAACGACAAACCGGTTTAATTTAAACAAAAAATGAACATATGTCCAAATAGGTATCGATTCGGAGGTCACGGCCCTCAACATCGCATCCACACGTTTAATAAGTGATAAGGACACTTTTTAGAAAATACAAAACCCAAAAAAGTATATAAATGGCCCCAAATAACCCCAAACGACCCACCCTGCCTGGTTTGAACCGAAAATGAACATATGTCGAAATAGGTATCGATTCAAAAGTCACGACCCTCAACATCACATCCACACATCTAATTAAAGATCAGGACACTTCTTAGAAAATCTAAAAGCCAAAAAGCTACAGAAATGCCCCCAAATAACCCCAAACAACCCACCTGGTCTGGTTTAAACCGAAAATGAACATATGCCAAAATAGCTATCAATTCGAAGGTCACGACCCTCAACATCGCATCCACACGTCTAATAACAGATAAGGACAATTTTTAGAAAATTCCAAAACCAAAAAAGTACAGAAATGCCGTAACCCCAAACGACCCACCCGGTCTGGTTTGAACCGAAATTAAACATATGCCGAAATAGGTATTGATTCGAAGGTCATGACACTCAACATCGCATCGACATGTCTAATAAGAGATAATGACACTTTTTAAAAAATCCCAAACCCAAAAAAGTATAGAAATGCCCCCAAACAACCCCAAAAGACCCACACGATCAGGTTTAAACTGAAAATGAACATATGTCCAAATAAGGATCAATTCGAAGGTCAGGACGCTCAATATCGCATCCACACGTCTAATAAGAGATAAGGAGACTTTTTAGAAATGTCGAAGCCCAAAAAGTACAAAAAAGCCCCCAATTAACCCCAAACGACCCACCTGGTCTGGTTTAAACCAAAAATGTACATATGTCGAAATAGGTATCGATTCGAAGGTCACGACCCATAACATTGCATCCAAACATCTAATAAGAGATAAGGACACTTTTTAGAAAATCTCAAGCCCAAAAAAGTACAGAAATGTCCCTAAATAACCCTAATCAACCCACCGGGTTTGGTTAAAACCGAAACTGAACTTATGTCAAAATAGGTATCGATTCGAAGGTCACGACCCCCAACATTGTATCCACACATCTAATAAGAGTTAAGGACACTTTTTAGAAAAGCCCAGGCCCAAAAAAATGCAGAAATGCACTCAAATAACCCCAAATGACCCACCCGGTCAGGTTTAAAGAGAAAATGAGCATATGCGGAGATAAGTATCGATTCGTAGGTCACGACCCTCAACATCGCATCCACACGTCTAATAAGAGATAGGGACACTTTTTAGAAAATACCAAACCCAAAAAAGTACAGAAATGCCCCCAAATAACCCCAAGCGACCCACCTGGTCTGGTTTAAATAAAAAATGAACATATGTTGAAATAGGTATTGATTCGAAGGTCACAACCCTCAACATCGAATCTACACGTCTAATAAGAGATAAGGACACTTCTTAGAAAATCCCAAGCCCAAAAAAATACAAAAATGCCCCGAATAACCCCAAACGATCGATCCGGTCTGGTTTAAACATAAAATGAGCTTATACTGAAATAGGTATCGATTCGGAGTTCATGACCCTTAACATCCCATCCAAACGTCTAATAACTGATAAGGACACTTTTTAGAAAATCCCAAGCCCAAAAAAATACAGAAATGTCCCCCAAATAACCCCAAACGACCTACTCAATCTGGTTAAAATCGAAAATGATCAAAGGTCGAAATTGGTATCGACTCGAAGGTCACGACCCTCAACATCGTATCCACACGTCTAATAAGAGATAAGGACACTGTTTAGAAACTCCCAAGCC